>NC_057716.1:13008147-13010642 GCF_004010195.1 Chiloscyllium plagiosum | reverse complement strand
AGGAAACATGTTTCCACTGATGGGTGAGTGCCGAACCAGAGGACACAGTTTAAAAATACGGGGTAGATCATTTAGGACAGAGCTCAGGAGAAACTTCTTCACCCAGAGAGTGGTGGCTGTGTGGAATGCTCTGCCCCAGAGGGCAGTGGAGGCCCACTCTCTGGATTCATTTAAGAAGGAGTTGGATAGAGCTCTCAAAGATAGTGGAATCAAGGGTTATGGAGATAAGGTAGGAATAGGATACTGATTAGGAATGATCAGCCATGATTATATTGAATGGCGGTGCAGGCTCGAAGGGCTGAATGGCCTACTCCTGCACCTATTGTCTATTGTCTATTGAAGGGACTACAGGAACAGAAACTCATGATTAAATGTGCACTGATCATTATAGCTGATGTGACAGGTTGACAAACTGCTAAGAAGGTATATGGTATCGTGAGGTTTATAGAGACACCAAGTACAAATATTAAAAAGTCATAATGAATCTCTCTGACAAAGTATTCCAATGTCAACTGAGTATTGTGTTCAATTCTTGGACTGTGCTTTTGGAAGCAAATGCAGGCTTTCGAGAGTGTGCAGAAAATATTAACAGACATGAAATTCTTCAGTTCTATGGGTTGATTGGTCTCATTCTCCTTGGAAAAGAGAAACAAAGAGATGAAATTTGACGGAAATATTCAAAATCATGAGGAGTCTGGACAGAGTAGACAGACAGAATCTGTCGCTAAAAGATCAAGCAGCAGAGCACACAGGTGAAGGTAAGTGGCAAAAGAACTAAAAGTGATATCAGAAAATGTTATTGTTTAATGCAATAAGTGGTTAGATGTGCACTGCCTGAGATTATTGTCGACGCATTTTTAATTGTGAACTGATAATGGTGACAAGTTTAAGACGTGAGATGAGTTGATTTATTTTCATTGATTTGCTTTGAAAATGGGTGGAAATTGTAAGGTCTTTATTTCAGGGCATGATCTGGAAAATATCAAACACCTGGGACCGTTTCAAAATCCTCACCTACCCTGATGATAAAGGTATTAGTTCTTCCCTTGCTAAGAATGAATGTTCTGTGAATGAGGTTGAAGTAAAATAGAGAACAGAATCCTTTTACCTTCTGCAACAGTATCCGTTACTCTTTCAGCAATTACTTTTGTCTTGTCCTGAGTTACTGGTGGAGCAGCCAATGTCAGTAATGAGGATGTCACTTGTTCCTTTATGTCTGGTAGGGATTGGAATTCCTGTACGCTGAAGACCAGACCTGGGTTACTTGCAATTTCTTTCATCTGGGCTGGGTTAGCATTCTTGGCTCCTATAACAAAGGTTACCAAAGCATCTTGCTTCATTTTATCTGCAGGTGGTTTAACATCATCTCCAGAGCTTCCACTAGTGATGAGTACCAATACCTGAGGAACACCTTCATCTTTCCTACTTCCTGCAGATCTAGTGAAATGATAGCGGAGGACAGAGTCCAATGCTGCTCCTGTGTTAAGGGTCCTCCCACCTCTTAGTCTTAGTCCTTTCACATGCGTTAGAATTTCATCTTCAGAAGAATACGTGTTCAGATAGAATTCTGTTTCTGCGTAATTACTATACTGTGCCAGACCGATTCTCACTCTGTCACTTCCAATATCGAGGTGTTCCAATATACTCGACAGAAAGTCACGGACTAAAGGAAAATGTGTCCTTCCAACATTGTCTGATGCATCAACGAGGAACACAATGTCTCTCTTAATTCCTCCTTCTGGTACAACTGGAAGAAATAGCATAATTTCTTGTAAAATGCATAAAATTAGGAGAAATCGAATAAAATTATAAAAATTCTCTACCTATAAAATTAAGGTATGATCTAATTGGGGGGTGATTATGAGAGTTAAATGAATTGATAGGAGAGTCCACAACAAAGGGGCATTAGAGCTAGGTTAATCCAAGGTGATGTCAGGAAAGATTGTCTTCACACAAGGGCAAGGGAAGGTGAGAACTCACCCACACACACAAACAAACCTACTGAGATTGGTATGGTGGGGTTTGGCAGTCAATGAAATGTTCAAAGCTGTGGTTAGCAAAAATTTTTTTAGACAAGCATAGTGTAAATAAGAGAAACTAAGTGTAAAGATAGAGTTATGACATAAATGAGACATAATTTAGTTAGAGTCATGGAGATAGTCCAACTCGTCCATGCCGATCAGATATCCCAATGCAATCTAGTCCCACCTGCCAGCACCTGGCATATATTCCTCCAAACCCTTCCTATTCATATACCCATCCAAATGCCTTTTAAATGTTGCAATTGTACCAGCCTCCACCACTTCCTCTGGAAGCTCATTCCATACACGTACCACCCTCTGTGTGAAATGTTGCCCCTTAGGTCTCTTTTATATCTTTCCCCTCTCACCCTAAACCTATGCCCACTAGTTCTGGACTCCCCCACCCCAGGGAAAAGACCTTGTCTATTTATCTTATCCATGCCCCTCATGATTTTGTAAACCTCTATAAGGTCA
>NC_057716.1:12972258-13005828 GCF_004010195.1 Chiloscyllium plagiosum | reverse complement strand
GCCTTATCAATCACCTGATGTAGGAGTGGCGCTCCGAAAGCTAGTGTGCTTCCAATTAAACCTGTTGGACTATAACCTGGTGTTGTGTGATTTTTAACTTTGTACACCCCAGTCCAACACCGGCATCTCCAAGTCTTGTCTAAATTCAACATTTATAGCAAAATATCACAGGGTCATGCAACTGATACGATATATTAAACAAACCTAGATTGCTATTAAGTCTTTCATCTTTTAGAATGTGTTGCAGGTTTCCTTTCATTAATATGTAATATGTAACTTAAAAGAAGTTCTGGGATTTGATATAAATTCTGTGTTTTATGGTTCTGCTCCACAGCTACCTAATGAAGGAGCAGCGCTCCGAAAGCTAGTGCTTCCAAATGAACCTGGTGGACTATAACCTGATGTTGTGTGATTTTTAACTTTGTCCACTCCAGTCCAACACTGGCTCCTCCACATCATCGTGGAGAATGCAGTGCAGTGCAAATGGAAAGGGCTCCAGATCTCTTTGCAAGTATTCCTGCTCAATCCTGGCTGAGGGAGTGGAAATAGAAACATAAAAACACTATTGCATCAGCGCTCAGTTAAGGATTCTGCTCTGACAGGAAACACTGACTGCAGAATAAATGGCAATAAAACTGTCAGAGCCCCAAATTCCTACATCCCAACCAGGTTCCATCATTCAATAACCCTTGACAAGAACGGTGCCTCACAGTGATGCTGGGGGGAGTTATTCAGCCATTCAGGAGCATTCATAGGCCCATATACATTAAAGCTAAGGACATGGGGATGTCAGCATTATGAAGGTTATAATGCTATCGCCCAGGCGATGTTGAAGACCAGAGCTATCTGTCGTATACATAGGAGGCAAAGTAATGATCAAAGCTACAAATATTCTCCACAAGACAGCATTGAGAAGGGGAAAAGCAGTCATGAGTTATGGAGAATGTACCTCACTATGTAAAAGTGGCTCTAGGGCAAGCTTTCACACGAGACATGAGCAGTCTGATAAGGGCTGGACGGTCTGATTGACTCTGTCAATTTCACAAATGGAAAATTTACACCTTAGCTCAGTGCTCCCATGCCAAACATTTGACCACTCAACTCAGCAGCTTTATTAGCTTTACTAAGGTCAAAAGGGAAAGGAGAAGAAGGAACTAACAACATGAGTGGAACAGCGACATGATGCTCAGGGGTTAAAGCCGCAGACACTCAAGCAGTCAATGAAGAGAAGAACCAGTGTCTTCAGCACTGTAAAACAGTTTACCAAGGAATGTTATACGTGCAGACGAATGAAAGACAACACTGGAGGCATCTTTGTGAGACCAGAGACACCATCACCTCCCTCTTCCATCTTCTACAGACACATCTGCAGCATTGTGACTTGGGACTTGAAACTGAAGTTCCAGTATCAAAAGTCCAAGTCAACTGTTACTTTCCAACCTCAACCAGGGATATGTGGGACATTGCCCAATTGGTCTCCCACATTCATGAGTTCACAGATGCCCTTTCCAGGAAAGGAATTCACTTCGTTTAGTTCGTCAATGACTCAGAGAGTCAAGGTGTCCAAGCCATTTGTTGTGGAGCCACGGATGTGTTCCTTCAGGTACAAAGGGCCATGGACTGCTTGCAAGTGGTACTGAGAGCTCTCTGGCATCATGCAGTTAGGTTCCTGAATAGCAAGTGATTTCAATGATAGATGAGTTGACCAGTTATTTTGCATCAGTCTTCACTATGTCCAATCAACATTCTCGAAATATTTGTAAATCAGGAAATGGAAGGGTCTCAATATGATTACAGTCACCGGGAAAGTGGATCAGAACAAATTGTTGAAGCTATGAGCTGATAGGTCCCCAAGTCCTGATGGACTTCATCCTAGCATCTTAAAACAAGTTACTTGTAAGATGCTTGATGCACGTGTTTAATTTTCCTATATTTGTGGAAGATTCTTTCAGTTTGGAAAATAGTCAGTGTAAGTCCTTTATTCAAAAGGGAGGGAAAACAGAAAACAAGAAACTACAGGCTCGTTGGTTGAATGCCTGTTGTAAAGAACATGTTTAAAGTTATTAATGAATATGTAATAGCACAGCACTCAGAAAAATTCAAGGTAATCAAGCAGAAATTACATGGTCTTGTGAAAGAGAAATGATGTTCAACCAATTTATTTCAGGTTCTTTGAGGAAGGAACATTTGCTGTGGATAACTGGGAACCAGTGGATGTATTGTAAATACATTTCCAGAAGGCATGCGATAAGGTGACAAATCAAATGGTTTTGCAGAAATAAAAGATAAAAATACGTAAATGATATTGGTGAGGAGTTGTGAAGTTGTGAAGAGCACAGAAGGAGATTACAAAGGAATGTAGATAGATTAAATGAGTGATCAAGGAGCTGGCAAATGGAGATCAGTGTTGGAAAATGTGGAATTGTCCATTTTGGCAGGAAAAATAAAAAGGAAACCATTTTATCTGAATGGTTAAAGATTGCAGCACTCTGAGATACAGAGAGATCTGCATACACTTGTGCATGAACCAGTAAAGGTTAAAATGCAGTAAATAATTTGTAATTTAGTAAAGCTAATAGAATGCTGTAATTTAATGTTAGGGTATTTTAATATTTAAGAAAGGACACTGTGCTTTAGTAACATAGGTCACTGAGAGCAGCAGATTTGGGTTAGGGCTAGGTTTAGGGTGACTCTGGACTGTATTGGTCACCTTACTTTAAGAGGAATGTAAACACTGTGGAAACATTTCAGGGAAGTTTTATTAGACTAATGTCTGGGCTGATTTATGCAGAATGACTGGGCAGGCTAAGCTTGAATCCAATGCAGTTTGGAAGAATAAGAGGAAGATTGGTTGAAACACATCAGATCCTAATGGGTTCTGGCAGTGTAAATTTGAAAAGGACATATCATCAAAAAAAATGAATCTATTACTAGGGTCCCTAAATTTAAGTCAGAGACAAGGAAAATATACTTCTTACAGAAGGTTGAGAATCTTTTGAACTTTCTTAATCAAAAAGCCTTGGAAACATTGTCTTTGGATATTTCAAGGACTGGGTAGATAAATATTAATAAGAAAGGGGTGAAATATTATCATGGGTAGGTAGGAATGTGGCACAATTCAATCTTATGGTGCAGTTCCTTGACATTCAATGGTTTTTCCGTCAATAAATCAAGATCCTTGAGGTTACATTGACCAGAAACTCAATGGACTTGCCACATAAACACAATGACCACAAGAGCAGGTCAGAGGTTAGGAATACTTTTGCAAGTAACTTACCTCTTGGATCCCAAAACCTGTCCATCTTCAATAAGACATATGTCAAGAGTGTGATGGAATAATCCCCACTTGTCTGGATGGGTGCAGTCCCAACTACACTCAAGAAGCTTGACAATATCCAGAATAAATCGGTCCATTTGATCAGTCCACAAGCATCCACTCCCTCCAACATCGATGCTCAGCAGTGGTACTGTGTACTATCTATAGGACGCACTGCAGAAATTCACCGAAGATCCTTCCAAACTCACCACCACTTCCATTGAAAAGGACAAGATTGGCCGATACACTACCACTTGCAATTTCCTCTTAAAGCCACTCACCATCCTAACTGGGAAATATATCATTGTTCCTCCAGTATCGCTGGGCCAATATCCTGCAATTCCTTCCCTAAGGGCATTATGGGTCTACGTAAAACATACAGACTTCAGCAGTTCAAGAAGGTACCTCACCACCATCTTCTCAAAAGCAGCTAGGGCTTTAAATGCTGGCTAGCCAGCTGTAGTCATTGTAACAAGGTCAGCCAGATGGACCTCATAAAATATGAGTTCCCTGATTGGGGCTGCTAACCTGGACAAATCATGGAGCCCCAGCTAACAGATGTAAACAGGAGTGTCCAGGGTTCTATTCACTCTGAGAGCTGGCTCTGAAGAAACTGGATCAATATCAAGGACTTTCCATGTGTAAATAAAAAGTGACTTGGTGACAGGATACCAACCACCAAGGATTTATTTCAGTGGTGATGAGAGACAAAACTGCGCTGCTGAAGAAATTTGTTCGCAACTGTCATCTCTCAGTTGGGGTAAGCGTTTCCAGCATCATGCCTTTATTTGGGAAGCTCAACTCATTCAATCCTGCAGTCAGAGACTGGCCCAGTATGTGGAAAGAATGCATTATTTTTTCCAGGCAAATGACACTGGGGCAGATGAAAAGCAATGAATTAATTTTCCTGAAAGCTAGTGGACCCAGAGCTTTTTCGGTTATTAGAAGTCTAACGTTTCCTGAGGCATCAAATACTAAAGTATCTGATGTTGACATATTTAGTTCAGGAATATTGTGACCCCAAGCCTCCTTTAATTTTGAGATGTTATCAGTTTTACTCAGCAGTCCGTATCAGGATTTTTGGTGAGGTTATGATGACTAGCAGAGGCACGTGACTTTAGTTTAACCCTGAATGAGATGCTGAGAGACTGTTTGATATGTGGGATTAATGACGTAACAATGCAAAAGTGCCTATTACTAGCTGAAGGCCAACTGGTCTTCAAGCAGGCACTTCAACTGGCTTTACCATTGGAAAATGTAGCAAGTGGAGCTTATGAGTTACAGTGTATGCTGTTGAAAGTGGACACCCTCACCAGACCAACTGAGGTCGGGGGACAATGACTGAGTGAAGGCAATTGCACAGCCTCACTCAGGACATATCCTGAACAGGGGGGCTCTATGTCAGCCCACAGCAAACCCCCGAAACAAAGCCAAGCATTGGCCAAATGGTTAACATTTTCTTCAATGTCTGGTCTGGCAAGCCATTGTAGTTGCTATAGATAAGCAGACTCAAGCCAACAAAAGTATCCCACTGGGCCTGAATTGAGTAGGAGAGCTCATCGGCTGGTATCCAGGAGTGTGCACACCCTGGGAAGCCCACCTACATCAGGCTTGGAACAGTTAAATTGCCCAGCAACATCCAGATCAGAACAAATCAAAATAAATGTCTGCTTAAATGGTCACCCGGTGCTAATGGAAGTTGATACCGGCGTGACTGTACCAGTGATTACAGAACCAGTCTTTAACAAAATTCGCTTTGGACTCCAACTCTTAAATTTGCATAAGGTCTCAAATAGACTGAGAACCTATCCCAAAGAACCATTCCAGATTAAGGATACAACTTTGGTTCGGGTCTTGCAGCTGGTTCAGTTACCACTGGTGGTACAAAAAGACCGATGGGGTGGAATTGGTTGAGAAAGATTCACCGAGATTGGCTGAACATTAGCGAATGGCCACCTGAGTGAAGTCGTAATGAAATACCCGGAAACTTTTCAGAAAGGGCTAGGGACTATCAAAGGAGCCAAAGACACCTTACATGTTAACCAGGAAGCAATTCCATGATTTTGCAAGGTCCACCCAGTGTCAATTGTCTTACAGACAAAATGCGAGGGAGAAAGCAGAAGGCTGGCAAGCAAAGGAATCATCAAACTATGCAGTTTGAGGAATGGATAGAACCAGTTGTACTAATTGTGAAGCCCACTGGGAGGTTTGTATTTAAGGGGATTTTAAACAAACGGTAAACTGCTCCTCACAGTTGGATAAATATCCAATCCTTCGCCTAAAGGATTTATATGCAAAGCTGGCTGGGGAGCTGTCCTTCACAAAGCTGGACATGAGCCATGCATCCCTGTAATTATGGTTAGCTGAGAATTCCCAGATGCATGCTACAATTAATATCCATAAGCATTTGTACCAATATATGAGACTACTATTTATGTATCATCAACCTGTGCTATATTTCTGCAGACAATGGAGAACATTTTACAAGGTCAACTCCAGGTCACCATTTATCTGGAAGACATGCTAATAACAGTGAATAAAAATAATGAGCACTTAGACAACTTGGACAGAGTCCTTAGAAATTTCTCAAAGGTGGGTGTATGGCTTAGAAGGGAAAAACATGAGTTCCAGGCATCCCAAGTGACCCTACTTGGGCCATAGAGTCAATAAGACTGTATTCTACCTGTTTGAAAATAAGTAGGGGAGATCAAAAGTGCCCCAGCTCCCATGTCTGTATTGGAGCTTAGATCTTTCCATGGATTGGTGCATTATTACATAATCTGGCCCAATCGTGACCCCCTCACATCTGCTATTGAAGAAAGGTCAGCCTTAGAAATGGTCTCATAGCTAAGACATAGCCTTTAGGGAAGTGAAAAAGCAGCTATCATCGACTAAGGTGTTGATCTGGTGCTGACAGGTGATACCTCCCTGTACAGTATTGGGGTAGTGTTGGCTCACAGAGGGCCCAATGGAGAGGAACACACAATAGGGTTGCCTTCCCAGACTTTGGCAGATGTAGAGCACAAATATGCCCAGATAGAGAAGGAAGGTTTGGCGTTCACCTTTGGTGTGAGAACATTTCACTGATACCTTTATGAACATAGATTTGTAATAGTAACACACCAGAAACCATCGCTAGGGCTACTTAAAGAGGCCAGGACTGTGCCACCTACGGCTTCAGATCGAATTCAATGGTGGGCTCTCATTTCTAGGTGCGTACAATTGCCATTTAGAACACTGTCCAGGAGGTCAAGTCGCAAATGCAGATGCCTTGAGCCGCCTCCTACTGGCAGATACATCAGTGGTGGCCGCTTGAAGACTCTGTTCTGATTTTAAACTATCTGGACACTCTTCTGGTCACCGCTGACAATATAAACTGTGGACACATGAAGATCCAATCTTAGCAAAACTAAAACAACTGGTGGTGATGGGGGAAACAAAAGGGCCGTCACAACCAGAATTGAAACCTTTTATAGTCCCAGTTTGGCCAGATCCCTACAGAGGACAGCATTTAATTCTGGGGAGCAAGAGTGATTGTTCTGAGCAAAGCTCACCGCCGGATGATGGCTGGACTCCAGCAAGGTCATTCAGCTGTGTCCAAAATAAAGATGTTTTGGCAGGAGGCCAGGATTACATGCAGATATAGCCACGTTGGTGGGTAGTACCCATAGTGCCAAGAAGGACAAAAGCATTACTGCCAGCAGGTGCCCCACATTTATGGGAATGGTCCAAGTAAACCCTGGATTTGGTTACGCGTTGTGTAGGTCCTCTCATGGACTAAGCATTCTAAATTATTGTGAACTCCCACTCAAAGTGGCTGGACGTGAACAGAGTTCAATCATCTGACAACAGAAAAGCTGCAAACAAATTTTACAATACACAGACTCCCAAGTGGTTGGTCACGACAACGAGCCATCATTTCCCAGCAAGGAACTTGAGTATTTCCTAAAGACGAATGGCACTCGGCATATAAGGACAGCTCCATACCTTCTACCATCTGCTATCATGCAGAAAGAGCAGTCCAAACTTTGAAAGCAAGTTTAAGAAACAACTTAAACTTCCCTAGAAACCAGACAGGCCCAGTACCTATTTGATTATTTCATAGAATCCCTACACTGTGGAAACAGGCCATTCAGCCCAACGAGTCCACACCAACCCTTCGAAGAGTAACCCACCCAGACCCATTCCCCTATGCTATTATTCTACATTTACCCCTGCCTAATGCGTCTAACCTACACATCGCTTAACACTAGGGGCGATTTAACATGGCCAATTCACCTAACCTGCACATCTTTGGATTGTGGGAGGAAACTGAAGCACCCGGAGGAAACCCATGCAGACACAGGGAGAATGTGCAAACTCCACACAGACAGTCGCCGGAGGCTGGAATCGAAGTCCACACCGACCCTTCGAAGAGTAACCCACCCAGACCCATTCCCCTATGCTATTATTCTACATTTACCCCTGCCTAATGCGTCTAACCTACACATCGCTTAACACTAGGGGCGATTTAACATGGCCAATTCACCTAACCTGCACATCTTTGGATTGTGGGAGGAAACTGGAGCACCCGGAGGAAACCCATGCAGACACAGGGAGAATGTGCAAACTCCACACAGACAGTCGCCGGAGGCTGGAATCGAACCCGGGTCCCTGGTGCTGTGAGGCAGCAGTGCTAACCATTGAGCCATCATGCTGCCCCTCATGCAACTACAGCAATAGCTCCAATGAAGTTGCTAATGGAGAGAAGATTCCGCACAGGTTAAATCTGATCTTCCCAGACCTAAACAGGGTGAGAGGTTGTGAAGTGGCGTTGGGCATGCCAATGCCAGACACAAGACTCCCTTAAGTGAGACAATTTACTTAAAGGGATGAAGGTTGGTGCCGAAAGCATGAAATGGCCCTGCATGGGTAGGAGGTATGGTCAACATGATATACAAAGGTTTGGGTAGATGAGGTGGTCCTGAACAAGCATGTGGACCCCATGAAAGCTGCAAGCTTACAAGCATGATGGGAGCAAAACATACCCAGCTGTTCAGAACAGAGGTAAAGTCTGTCTGAACTAATGGGTTCTCCTCCTCCATCTTGAGTCCTACAAACCTTGGAATTTGAGATGGACATGGAGGATGTTGCAGCCTTGTCACCTGAAGAAGAGGATGAATTTCTTCCAAGATGCTCTAGCCGCAAGAGGCAGGCTATCATTCGGTACATGCCGCCCAGATACAAGGCTGAGTCGGGTGAATCATACTCCGTGCGAAAATGCCCCAGGAGGGAGCTACAAGAGAGAAAGCTGGCCTATGTCCTTGGACTCTGAGGGGGGATGGATGTAATGATTGTAACGAGGTCAGCCAAATTATGAGTTACCCAGATTGGGGCTGTTAATCTCTGTGGAGTTATTTCACCAGCAACACGCATGTCACACAAGCGAAAATGTTTTAAAAAGTCTAGCCAGGCCAATGGCCTACTTCTGTCTTTAATTTGTCTGTGTGCACTGTAGCTTCGACCCAGACCAATGGCTGTGTGCTCACGTATTGGAGATATGTTGTCAGACAGAATTGAGTAGCCTTCTCTACTGTTTGCTTCAGCCTATACATGAGCAGGAGGACAGGTATCAGGCATCAAGTTTGCAACAGTGGCAGTAGGCATGATCAAAAGGGTCAATTTTGTAGAAGAGTTGGAAGATAGGAAGTAAAAAAGAATTAGGAAGAAAGTTTCAGGATGAGGTAGCTGCATAGTGTGAGACACGAATTATACAAACAAGGGAGGAGGAAGGTGCATATGTGACAAAAGTGACAGGGGTTGTACAGTACATTCAAAACAACTATAAAGATCATGTTTCTACACAGGGAAAGTAATTGCCCATGACATGGCAGAGTGAAGGGCGTGTGCAACAGACAATCATATGTGCACTGAGCTGCAGATCAGAAAAACTGTGCCACGGTGTGGTGGGAGTTGAAGAAAAATTTGGATTTTAAATTGGATCTGCCATCTGGCACCACTGCCACCCCTTCTTGCATGTGCTGCTCTGTTAGCAGACAACATACCCTGTATACACCCTGCAGAAGTGCAACTGGATCATTCATCTTAATGTGGAACTGGAGCCAGGTTCCCTTGAGCTGCTCAAGGACACAAACCATCTTGGTCCGGGCTGCCTTTGTCAGTTAGGATGACCTTCTGTTGCCAATCCTATGGAAGAGCACTTCCCTTCTCTCCTGGACAACCTTCAGAAGAACCTTTAAGAAGGCATTGCTGAACGGTGGCACTAGCTTTTGCTTGCTTTTGGACACTGGGGATGGGGAGCAGACTTTCCTGCCTTGTTGTCCATAAATTGTTGTGTTTTACCCATGTATGGACATCCAATTAGCTGAGCTGAGCTGAATGCACTTGCATGAGAAACCCTGCCCCAAGTGGCTGTATTTCACACACTTAATGTCAGAAAAACAACTCACACCCCCCTTTCACCCACCCTTTCACAGTTTCGCTGTCACCTTTCATGTTATGAAAGCTTATACTTTCTGAACTACCATGATTGGCATTATGGATGATTTGCTAGTACTGAATATATTTTCACTGACAGTGACATCCTATACATCTTGCCTTAAACAGAACAAAATATCAATTACCTGGTTCAATGACAACAGTTGGCTCTTCAGGTATTACCCGTGGAGAAGGCAGAGTTGACAATAGTGTTGTCACGTCCTCTTGTATATTTGGTAAAGAACGGAATTCACTTACACTGAAGACTAAACTGGGATCAATGGCAATCTCATTCAGCTCTGCTAAAGCTGCATTCTTGACTCCGACTGCAAAACTCATTATAGCAGCTCGTTTCAATGCAGCAGCAGCACGATTAACATCATCGCTAGATGTTCCACCAGTGATGAGCACCAAAAACTGAGCAACACCATTGCTTTTCCTACTTCCTGCAGAGTTGATGAAATGGTATCGATAGGCATGATCCATGGCTGCACCGGTATTCCGTCTGGCCCCACCTTTCAGCCTCAGTCTTCTCACATGAGACAGAATATCAGCCTTGGATAAGTAGGTGTTCAAGTAGAACTCAGTATCTGCGTATGTGCTGTACTGTATCAGACCTACTTGAACTCTGTCAAGTCCAACATCGAGATTCTCTATTATATTTATGAGAAAATCACGGACAAGAGCGAAATGTGTGTTTCCAACATTATCTGATCCATCGATAAGGAACACAATATCTCTCTTCATTCCTTCTTCAGAAGCAACTGGAATAAACATGCATTATAATTCACAGTACATCACATAATGTTTGTGCAATTTGTAAGTAGTTTAATTTGCATTTATGCAGCCTTAATTATATAACAATATCTCAAGAGATATCTCAAGATATCTCAACAATATCTCAATGCAAGCAGAAGGACATTTATCAGGAGTCAAGTTTGCAACAGCTGCAGTAGGCATGATCAAAAGGGTCAATTTTGTAGAAGGGTTGGAAGATGGGAAGTAATAAAGAATGAGGAGAGGAATTTTCAGGATGAGGTAAACTGTGTGGTGTGAGACACAAGTTGTGCAAATAAGGGAGGAGGAAAGTGCACGTGTGACAAAAGTAACAGGATTTTGTACAATACATTAAAAAACAATTGTAAAGCTTACATTTCAACACAGGGAATCTAATTGCCCATGACGTGACAGAGTGAAGGGTGTCCACAACAGAAAATCACATATGCACTAAGCTGCAGATCAGAAAAACTGTGTCATGGTATGGTGGGAGCTGAAGAAAACTTAGGATCTTAAATTGGATCAACTGTCTCGCATTGAAAAATGACAAGGACAAGAGTAATAGGCTTATGTAATGGGAAAGGAGGTATGAGCTGAAAAGTTTTGAATTAATCCAAGTTTGTGCGGAGTGGAATTGGGATGACTGGGAAGGAAAATGTAGTAGAAAGCAAACCTTATGAAAATGAAAAAAAAAAGCTTTTATGCTTGGTGAAATAAAGTGCAAATATTCAACAAGCTGTAATGTACCATGTACCAGGTTACCGCATCCCAAAACCTAGTGTATCAAGAAAAGTAAACTACAATCGGAATCAAGAAGGAATTAAACAAACTGAATGAAGCTGAGGAAAAACAATGCTGATGCTGAAAATGTGAAAGACCTCAAATAAGCCAGAGAAACGTAGATGATATTTCAGATCAATAAGACTTGTTGACTCTTGAATCTGAAAACTGCAATTATCATCCCAATGGAAAGTAACTTGAGTTGGGAAATTTCCCATCCCTGTGCTCCCACTGGGAAAATTGTCCAAATGGAGCTACTTTCATTCTGGAAGTGTGGGTATGGAAAAGAGTTTGCCCACCATCATTGGATGCAGATTAAAGGCAGCTACAGGAGCTGCTGAGTGCTTCAGTGGGCTGGTTAAAAGACCAGCTGTCTTCTCTTGTCCCAGTTTCGTACAATATTAAGCCTTCCAGCTCTGGCACCCAATCATTTCATCGTCTCTTTGCTGTGCATACAGAGTGTTGATATTTAGGGGTCAAATGAAGGAAACATGCAAATTGCTTGTGTTTGCAAATTGCATGTAGGCATCACCATAATGTTCAAGAAAGCAGCAAACAATGCCACAAAAATGTCAATCCTGTCAGTGACAACTCATCCAACTTCCAAATGTCCTCTGTGAGCCTCACAAATGTCCTCTGTGAGCCTCCATCCTCATCCATTGTGTAAATGATACAATGGTCTGTAATGAAAGCAGTGTGAAGCTGAGTATGTGATGTAGGCACTGGGTTGGTAGCCTCTGAGAGTGCAGGAGGCACTCCTTTCCTGATGACATTGGGTGGTCACTCAGCTGGCACAACATCTTCACCAGGTTACCGCCCAGGCTGAGCCTGAATGTGCAAGGATGATGGGGTCATTTATCTTCATATGTGCCTCAGTAAGGGGAAGCATACGCAGCCCTTATCTGCACAGTAAGGTGAAACATCCTCAGCCCCCATCTGCACAGTAAGCCATCAGTGACTGCACTGAGATCTAAACTTTGTCACTTCTTCTCTTCCCTACTGAGGTCCTTTCCACAGAGCATCCTGTTCCCAGCTGCTGTTGGGATGCTGGTCACTGTGGCTGCCTGCCTAGGAAGGCGAAGGCAGATGTAGGAGGATCCAGGGATGAGAGAAGGCCAAGCAGCAGCAGCAGAAGGCCAGAATGGAGGACGGGTAATACCCGGCTCAGGGAGAATTCGCAGTCACATGGCCTCTCAGGACAGATAGGGTGCACATCTTGCCCAAGGCTTTCTGAGCCCAACTCCACTTCTTGGGAACAAGCAATGTGTAGTGTTGATGGGGGCTCTGTACGTTGCAGGACATGGTGCTGGAACTGTGCTGGATACTGGAGCAGGACCTGAAGGCCATAGGAGTGGGAGGCTGTGAAAGTGACTGTTGCTCTGAACCTCTATGCAACTGGCTCCTTCCAAGAAGCAATGCATTTCCCAATGAAGGGGTTTTGTGCTTTAGCGTGGTCAGTGGGATTCGGGAATGTAGCAAGCACACCCAGCAGGGTGATATTGACTGTACACATGTTACACTAAGAGGGCTGTATCACAACGCTGCGGATTTCACCAATAGGAAGGAGTTCCATTTGATTAATGTCTAGGTGAGCAGTGATCACCATTACCGCTTTCTGGAGGTTTGTGCCCACTACCCTAGCAACTGCTATGACTCCTCCAGCCTGGAGCACTCTCACATATCTGTCGCATTTGAGGGCCCAGACTCACAGCTGGTTATTGGGGTCAAGAGTTACCCTCTGTGACTATTGCTCATGCAACTGCCTGACTGATGCTATGCACAGACACAGTGCTGCTCATGCTTTGATCAGAAGCATGATGGAACAGATTCTGGGGGTAGTGAAGATATGGTTCCCGTTCTTCGACCAATTCTCCAGTATAGTCCGGAGAGAGTGTGCCGCATTGTCCTGGTGTGTAACCGGAGCAGGGAACAAGGCAATGTGCTGGCTATGGAGAAACTGGAGAAATGGGAATAGTCTTCCAAGGTGAAGAATGGGAACACTGGGGGAAGAGGAAGTTGTTTTTGCCCATGATAGAACTCAGCTAGGTTGGAAACTACAAATTAAAGCAAACCTCACTGACATCTGCTTCCATTAGTTGAGAGCTGGGTGCAACAGACAATTGAAGAATGTGAATTAATTTTTGGTCATGATGCAGAAATCTGGTTTATATTGTTGAGGTGAACCTCAAGAACTCAGCTAGGTTGGAAACTACAAATTAAAGCAATCACTGACATCTGCTTCCATTAGTTGAGAGCTAGGTGCAACAGACAATTGAAGAATGTGAATTAATTTTTGGTCATGATGCAGAAATCTGGTTTATATTGTTGAGGTGAACCTCAATCGCTGTTAGATTTGTTTGTGTTTCCTTTTGCTGTCAGTAGTTAGATACTCATGTTTGTTTTTGTCCAGTTGCTTGCCTGTACATGATGTCACCTTACTGAACAATGACACGATACAGATTGACAGTTGGCAAGGTAGCGGGTGGTTAGAGGATGTTCAGATAGGAGGTAGGGACAGACGGCTGGATGGTGTGGCATGGTGGCTAAACAGTGACAAGGGTGGGAGATGGCGATGCCTGTGCAAGGAAGTATCAGCCATGCTGTCAGCGTGCCTTTAGTGCGTGCTGGTGGGGAGAGGCAATGCCAGATTACCGGCTCTTGTCCATACTCACATCAGTCTTTCAGAGAAGGCACAGGCACAAGAGTTGCCAGTCAGCAGATAGCCACTGAATTGCAAGTTGGCCCCACGTTGGTGCATGGTGAGATGGGACAGACATTGGACTTGAGCGACACCATAGGGACTTGTGGGCTAATACACATTGAGTTTGGAAAGATACATAAGGAAACTCATTGGCCATGTGCCAAAAAGCCCTCCAAAAAACTCGATGCAACTTGGACCGAGCCGAAGAAAACAAAAGTTCAACTCAATGCTTTTATCTCTAAATGGGAAAAAGAATATCTTAGATTTATAAAATTATTTGGTGCTTTTAAAACCCACCAATGTGAAAGGAAAAATGCAAATTGTCCATTTAAATACAACTGTAATAGTTGAGGTGTGAGAAGAAGAAATGTATAGAGTCAGAGAGTGATAGAGATGTACAGCACAGAAACAGACCCTTCAGTCCAACTCATCCATGCTGACCAGATATCCTAAATTAATCTATTCTTCTGTACCAACATTTGGCCCATATCCCTCTAAAGCCTTCCTATTCATGTACCCATCCAGATGCCTTTTCGATATACCAGCCTCCACCACTTCCTTGGGCAGCTCATTCCACGTATGCACTATGCTCTGCATGAACAAGTTGCCCCATAGGCCCTTTTATATCTTTCCCTTCTCACCCTGAACATTTGCCCTCTAGTTTTGAACTCCACTATCCTCCACTTGGGGAAAAATACCTTGTCTATTCACTCTACCCATGTCTTTCAGGATTTTCCAAACCTCTGTAAGGTTGCCCCTCAGCCTTCAATGCTTCAGAGAAAATATCCTCAGCCTATTCTGCCTCTCCCTATAGTTCTAACCCTGTAACCCCGGCAACATCCTTGTAAATCTTTTCTGCACTCTTTCAAGTTTCACAATACCTTTCCTATAGCAAGGAGACCAGAATTGCAGACTGTATTCCAAATGTGGCCTCACGAATGTCCGCAAGATGACATCCCAACTCCTAAACTCAATAGCATTGTCAGAGAATCTTAAAACATCCTTGGGCCATTTCTAAGTGTTTCAGGACTAAGACATTACTTTTACAATGCAATTTTGTGCAACTTAGACAAACACAGCAGCCATGTGCTACCAAAATAGTAAATGAGGTGAAATGGCATTAGTCAAGAGAGGAATATCGGTTAGGACAGTGTCTTACTTTAGGAAGGACAACATGATTATTGGTACCCCACTGAACAAGCAGATTAGACCTCAAGTTAACATTTCATTACAAAGATAATTTATGATTCAATTCTCCCTTAGTTCTCCCTAATTACCTTCATGCTTCCTTCACAAAATAATGATATTCACATTTTAATGCTGAATGCATTGGAGGATAAATTTGATGAAACCAGATTACAAGTATTGGGTCTCATCTATCAAACCTACTCTCAATTGTCTTCAATCCATTCATTTTTTAATTTCGTATTCATTTAATTTCATACAATTGACTACTTAAAAAGTTAATTTGCTCCATGGTCTTTGTAAACAGACCTGTCATGTAATAGTGATTATTTTTGATCCATGTATTTACTGTGCCCTCCACTACATCAGCTCCCAGTTAAGCAAACTCCTCTGTGGTCTTGCCTCTATCTTTTTCTGTTCCACGTCTCTCTAAGACATCTGTACTCGTTAATTCTTATATGTTGGTGACTCTATCTTTCACTTCCAAGGCCATAACCTCTGGAACACTCTCTAAAAACTTGCTTCTATCTCTCTACCTTGCTTTCCATCTCTAAGAAACCTCTTAAAACTTGTTTTTTTTTTAATCAATATTTTTTCATCTGACCAAATCTTTCTTTGAGTGGCTCATTGTTATATGTCGAAACAGTTTAGAGTATTTTAAACTTATAAAGAGCCTTTACCTTAATTTGTAGTTGTTGTTGGCAAATATGGCACAACTTAGAAGAACAGAAAACATAAGTACCTTGTGTAACAGCAACAGTTGGTCTTTGAGTTGGTACTCTTGAGGCAGCCAGAGTTGATAATGGCGTCATTAATTGCTCCTGTATATTTGGCAGAGAGCTGAATTCTTGAATGCTGAAGACCAAACTAGGGTCAATTGCAATTTCTTTCAATTGTGCTGGGTCTGCATCTTTGGTTCCTATGGCAAAGATTATGACTGCAGCTTGCTTCAATGCATCCGCAGGTAGTTTAAAATCATCACTGGATCTTCCAGCAGTGATGAGCACCAATAACTGAGGAACACCTTCCTCTTTTCTACTTCCTGAAGATCTGGTAAAGTGATTTCTAAGGACATAATCCAGTGCTGCTCCAGTATTAAGAGTATTCCTACCTCTCAGTCTTAGTCCTTCCACATGGGAAAGAATTTCATCTTCAGAAGAATAAGTGTTCAAATAGAATTCAGTTTCTGCAAAATTGCTGTACTGTACCAGTCCAACTTGCACTTTGTCACTGTCAATATCGAGATTTCCTATAATACTTGTGAGAAAATCATGGACAAAGGGAACATTTCTTTTCCCGACATTGTCAGATCCATCGATAAGGAACACAATGTCTCTCTTGCTTCCTCCGTCTGGCACACCTGGAAGAAACATACAGCATCATTGCTTGCAATACATATACAATAACCGTATATACTCGTGTAAAAGACACATTTTTAGACTTTTTTTAAAGTTAAATTTATGGGGTCAACTATTACATGGATAGTACTTTTGAAAGGCTGAAACTAATGCTACAGCCCAAAATCCCATATCATGAGCAGAAGCCCAACTGATCTCTAAACAAATAAAGAAAACAAAACACAACAAACTATTATAATTACCAGATGAAGACAATAGAAACGAAAATGTGTGATAATATGTAGCCTTCCTTCTGCCAATTTCTGATTACAAACTGGTGAAACTGTAACATCTTATCTTCTAGTTCAGCAGGCAGCTTTTGTGCAATCTTAGTTTTCTGCCAAAGTAATAAGTTGTCACCTGAGTCTGACCTGATGAGTCTTAAGCTTTCATGCCAAATTGGTGTGAATTGTACATCAAAATATACAATATCATGAAAAAGTATTAATTTCCCCATTGTAACATTTATGTACAGGATAGTACCTGACTCACAAATGTTGGTCTGTTATCTGTGAATAATTAGGGTTGACTTTTACACAAGATAAATGGGAAATTCAAATTCTTTGGCCAAAAATAGGGAGTTGACTTTTACATGAAATCAACTTTTACTCGAGTAAATACAGTAATAGGAATTTTAACAAGTCTGGGGAAATTCTCTCACAAACGTTCACAAAGTAGTTTCTGTTTTGGCTATCTTGATTCAAAGCACACTCGAAATTGTATTAAATTTATGAAGCAAAGTTTCAGATCTAGCTTACACCTATTTTTATTTGCAAAATCACAAAGATTGAGTAGAAGTTCACACAGAGGAGAGGCTGAGATGATCTGAGCTGATTTGATGGCTGTTGGGCAATTAATTGGCTCAAAGCAAGACTTCCAACCCATAGCAGAGAAAAGACATGATTTATTTTATATCACAATATTGAGATGATACTCGATTAAACTTACAAAGGGTTCATTCTGTTGTATGCACTAGTAAGCTCCTGTGACCTTATTAATGAATTAAGTCAATACACTATATCCCACAGGGAAATTGGGAAAGCTATCAATGTGATAGTGAACCATTGTTGAGTGAGTAGAGGGTTAGTCATTCTGTCATGGCTGCTTTCACCTCAAGGATAGAATATTTTAATCCAGCCACACTCACCAAGGAACTTGTTTGATCAAATGAAACAATGGGTGAGAGTTTGTATGACAACTTTGATTGGAAAAGATTGTTTTACTCTGTTCCTCTGGATGGGTATTTGAAAGCTAAGATACAGAACAAGTAGGAGCAAATTAATGCAGATACCAAATTTTGTACTGAAAGTGAAAACTGCTGGAAATCACAGCAGGTCAGGCAGCATCCATGGCTCTCTCTATACAGATGCTGCCTGACCTCCAAGGTACAGAAGAATACTCTCTTATCAGTCAGAGATATTGAGATGTTTCAGGTCTGTATATGAGATCAGTCAGCAGAGAAAGCTGATCTGATGAGTTTGTATCTGTTCGTAAACAGTCACACTTCTGTTCACAGATTTTTTGTATTTTATGGTGGATGTCCATATGCTAATACTCAGTCTCCTTCACTGTGAAAAGACACATCAACAGCCACAAGGTTAAAGCCTCCAGACAATCTAACAAAAACTATTTAAAGTGGATTCTGGCATTTGGATGTTCCACACACCCTCAGCCAACAAACCATGGCAACATTAATCAAAAGCAATTTGCTTAAAGTGAATTACACAATCATTTCAAAGTAGAATTTCAATATAGTGGTGACCACAACAGTAATTATGTTCGAAGTCTACACAATGTTTAACTGATGCTGCTCACTCAATAGGAGCTCATTTAAAGTTTAGCATTTATTGTTTCTTTAGTTTGGGAAACTGTCTCTACATTCTTACAATTTCAATTTGTTTCTTCACTTCACAATAAATTCAGCTCCTGAGATGCTTAATACCTGTCAACTTATACCATCCAATACATCACTATATCCCCCCTTTTTTTTTAATCTTGTCAGGTCTTTAGCCAGTGTCGTCTCAGTTAATTACTTTTACTGAGACGACAATGAAGCTAGCAACCAGTATTAAGGATTTTTGGTAAAGTGCACAACCTTGAAAATCCTTCATTGCTGTATTAACATTGAGGCTAAAGCAGTAAATGAATTAAAATACCTGGGTTTATGGGAACACTTAGGCGGTCTGTCAATTCTCGGGCTGAAGGTGGGTTTGACATTGAAATCATCAGCTGTTCCTGTGCATGAGGGAGAGAGCGGAATTCGTCAACACTGAGAAGCAAACTGGGGTCACTTGCAATCTCTCTGAGTTGTGCTGAGTCTGCATTTCTGGTTCCAACAGCAAACATTGTTACTTCAGCTCGTTTCAGTGCATCCACAGATTGTTTGATATAATCTCTGGATCTCCCAGCAGTGATGAGCACCAGTAACTGAGGAACCCCTTCCTCTTTCCTACTTCCTGAAGATCTGGTGAAGTGATTTCTATAAACATAGTCGAGTGCTGCTCCAGTGTTTAATGGCGTCCCACCTCTCAATCGGAGTCCTTTCACATGAGGCAGAATTTCATCTTCAGAAGAATAAGTGTTCAGATAGAATTCAGTTTCTGCGTAATTACTGAACTGTACCAGACCGACTCGCACTCTGTCATTTCCAATATCGAGGTTTTCAATGATACTTGAGAGAAAGTCACGTACAAAAGGAAAATCATTGTTTCCAACATAGTCTGACCCATCGATGAGGAACACAATGTCTCTCTTGCTTCCTCCATCTGGCACACCTGGAAGAAATACAGTGTTATTCCTTGCAGTACATATTCAATGAATAGGATAATAAGAAGTCTAGGGAAATTCTATCACAAACATGCACAGAATAGTTTATGCTTTGGTTATATTTATGCAAATCAAACTCAAAATTGTGCTAGATTTCTGAAATAAAGGTTTAGTTCAAACTTGCCCTTATATTTATTTGCAAAACCACAAACATTGGGTATAAGCACAGGGGAGAAGGTTGAGATGATCTGAGCTGATTTGATGGCAGTTGGACAATTAATTGGCTCAGAGCAAGACTTTCAACCCAGAGCAGAGAAAAGATTTGATTTATTTTAAGCAACAATATTGAGATGATAGTTGATTATGTTTACACAGGGTTCATTCTATTGTATCCACTAGAAAGCTCCCTGTGACCCTAGTAACGAGTCATTTCAACAAGCCAAATCCCAAAAGGAAATGGGAAAGTTATCAGTGATAGTGAATCCGTACTGACAGAGTAGAGAGTTGGTGGCCATTCTATCATAGCTGCTTTCACTCCAAGACTAGAATATTTTAGTCCAGTCACATTCACCAGGGAACCTATCAGATCAAATGAAACAATGGGTGAAAGTTTGTCATGACAACTTTGATTGGAAGAGCTTGTTCTGATTTCTTCCACTGCATGGGTATTTGAAAACCAAGATTCAGAACAATACTCTCCTTTCAGAGATACTAAGAAGTTTCAGGTCTGTATATGAAATCAGTCAGCAGAGAGAAAGCTGATCCGATGACTTTGCATCTGTTCTTAAACAGTCACACTTCTGTTCACAGCTTAATCATACTTCGTATTTGATGGTAGATGTCCATATGCTAATACTCAGTCTCCTTCACTGGGAAAAGACACATCAGCAGGTTAAAGCCTTGAGGCAATCAAATGAAATCTATTTAAAGAGGATTCTGGCATTTAGATGTTCCACACAACCTCCACAAACAAAACGTAGGAACATTAATCAAAACCAATTTGGTTAAATTGTATTGCGCAATCACTTCAAAGTCAAAATTCAAAGTAGCAATGACCACAACAGTAATTATGTTGGGAGCCCTTACAATGTTTAACTGATGCTGCTCACTCAATAGGAGCTCATTTACAGTTTAGCATTTATTGTTGTTTCATTTGGGAAACTTTGTAAAGAAGTGTCTATATTCTTAGAATTTCAATTTGTTTCATCACCTCACTATAAGTTCAACTCCTGAGATGCTTAATACCTCTCAATGTATACTATCCAATACATCACTAAATCCCCAATTGAATTATATTTTTCATCTTGGAAAACCTTTAGCCAGTGAGACATTTGTTAATTACTTTTACTGAGCCTACGATGAAGCTGGCAACCAGTATTAAGGATATTTAATACAGTGCACAATCTTGAAAATCCTTCATTGCTGTATTAACATTGAGACTAAAGCAGTAAATGAATTAACATACCTGGGTTTATGGGAACACTTGAGCGTTCTGTCGATTCTGGTGGTGCAGGTGGGTTTGACATTGAAATCATCAGCTGTTCCTGTGCATGAGGCAGAGAACGGAATTCGTCAACACTGAGAAGCAAACTAGGGTCACTTGCAATCTCTCTGAGTTGTGCTGAGTCTGCATTCCTGGTTCCAACAGCAAACATTGTTACTTCAGCTCGTTTCAGTGCATCCACAGATTGTTTGATATAATCTCTGGATCTCCCAGCAGTGATGAGCACTAGTAACTGAGGAACCCCTTCCTCTTTCCTACTTCCTGAAGATCTGGTGAAGTGATTTCTATAAACATAGTCGAGTGCTGCTCCAGTGTTTAATGGCGTCCCACCTCTCATTCGGAGTCCTTGCACATGAGGCAGAATTTCATCTTCAGAAGAATAAGTGTTCAGATAGAATTCAGTTTCTGCGTAATTACTGAACTGTACCAGACCGACTCGCACTCTGTCTCTTCCAATATCGAGGTTTTCGATGATACTTGAGAGAAAGTCACGTACAAAAGGAAAATCTCTGTTCCCAACATAGTCTGACCCATCGATGAGGAACACAATGTCTTGTTTGCTTATCTTTTCTGTAGAAGAGAAAGATAGTGTCACTGATTAACTGAGCGAAAATTTGTTGAAATATGTTTTGACTAATCTGGCTGTATCTAATCAAGGAAACCTGTCACTGGTAAGTTATGAGATGATCTCAAAGTTAAAGTCATATTCTTTTTTTCATATGAGGTGGAATTTTTGGCTACTTGCCATCGTTTAAGCTGAGCATTGTTTGTGGTCAAATGTTAATATTGTAATGGACCAGATTTTCCAACCTCCAGAATTGCCATTGATTGAACATACAATCTAAGATGTCAATGAGGAACTGGGGAAGTCCTGACCTAACCACCCTACCCAACTCCTACCTTATGCATTTAGCTGAACTGCTATAAACCCCTTAACCTCACCTAATCTATCCCTTTACCTCACCCATCCTACCCATTAACTGAGCTACAGATTCACCTTTTTCATTGCACATTCATTCACCAGCACCATGAGAAGCTTTGGGATATTTAACTGCTCAGTTATCACAATTTGGCTGCATTCCATGGATTGGAGGTATGGAATTCCCCCCACTACTTGAGACTTTCTGCACTGAGGTAATTTAATTAGGTCCTCCGTTGGAAATGTGGCCAGAAAAATCAGGAGGAAGTTTAAGTGGGTAGGCTTTTTGCCTGGCTATCATCAGATACAGGGATTCCAAAACTGATCAGAAGATTTGAGTCAATATCTTCAATCACTGTTGTAGGCAAATCCCATTAACTTTCAGGAGATTTACCCTTATCTGGATAGAGTCACAGAGTGATCAGCTTCATGAACAGTGAACCCTGGTATTTATTTCTGTTCCTTTTGTAAAATTTTCTCTATTTTTTGAAATAATAAATCATCTTAGTAGAACTAACTTAAGTTTCAAATTTTCACCCAAAATATGAAACAGTCGATCAGTTCCTGACTTGCACTGTGATGCAAAGCAATTAACTTTTGGTAACTTCTATGTTTCTTTCAAGTTCAGAAACTACCTTAGCCTATCTTTTCAAGTGAAGAGTTCAGTTCATTTGACTTAAATATGAAAAAAAAGAAAATACTCACAGTTGTGTAGTGCCTTTTTAAGTCCCTAGGGCACACAACTGCAGTGTATCTAATGAAGTATGTTTTAAAAGTGTGGTCACTGTCGTAATGTCAAAAGGGCCACATTTGTGCACATCATCATTCTAAAGCAACAATCAAATTTTGGCTGAGGCTTTGTGATAACTGTAACGGTGGGACTATTAACACTTACTGATATTAAGGGGTACATTAGACAACAACTTTCAGCATGCAGTTGAACAGTGTTACCTTGCTGCTTCAGAAGATTCATTACACTGCTACCTCACTGATAGACTCAGTGTTCCACTGCGTAGCAGGAGATGTATATACCAATATCCATTAAGTTGACAATGGCAGAAAGTAAAGGCTTCATCATTCAAGGGTAAGTAAATTCGTAATGATGTGAACAGTTTAAATTACTGTCAAATAACATCTCTAACCCTGAAAATTTACTTTGAAAAGTACATTTGATATTCCTTCAGGTTTTAATAATTGTTGACATAGATGAGAGTTGTGTATGGGGACAGTGCAGAATCCCCATTGAAACACTCTGTGAAGGAATTGCCTGGGAAATTGAGATGTCCACTGGGCAGTTCCAGTACACATAGAGCCTTCGAAAAGTGTTAATTTAAATCATACTATTAACATATTATGTTATATACATTAGCTAACTCCTGAATAACTGCTAAACTACCCTCTCCTCCCTACCCATTTAGTTCCCTAACTTTTCAGCACCCTGGCATCTCACTTACTAGATGAATTAGAATCACTACAGTGTGAAAACAGGTCATTTGGCCCAACAAGTCTACACCAATCCTCTGAAGAGTAACCCACCCAGACCCACTCCTCTACTCCCACGATCCAAAAGATGTGCAGGTCAGGTGAATTGGCTGTGCTAAATTGCCTATAATGTTCAGGGATGTGTAGGTTAGGTTAATGCACCTAACCTACACATCCCTGAACACAATGGGCAAATTAGCACAGCCAATTTACATGACCTGCACACCTTTGGACTGTGGGAGGAAACCCATGCAGACACAGGGAGAATGTGCAAACTTCACACAGCCAGTTGCCCAAGGCTGGAATTGAACCCAGCTCCCTGGTGCTGTGACGCAGCAGTGCTAACCACTGAGCCACTGTGCCACTTCAAAATTTCATGTCTAGAACCCCTACAGTGTGGAAACAGGCCCTTCAGCCCAACAAGTCCACACCGACTCTCCGAAGAGTAACCCACCCGACCCAATCCCCACCCTATTACTCTGTATTTACCCCTTATTAATGCACCTAACCTACACATCCCTGAACATTATAGGCAATTTAGCACAGCCAATTCACCTGACCTGCACATCTTTTGGATCGTGGGAGGAAACCAGAGCACCTGGAGAAAACCCATGCAGACGTGGGGTATGTGCAAACTCCACACAGTCACCCGAGGTTGGAATCAAACCTGGGTCTCTGGAGCTGTGAGGCAGCAGTGCTAACCACTGAGCCACCATGCCACTGTGTGTTTACCCTTTGGCAGCAGCTGTGACAGCAACTGTCAGGACTTGTACTTTTCAGAATACAGCAGCTGGTTGTTGTGAACAGGTGACATGGTTTGCCTTCCCCCTGACATTTCAGCACCATGAAAAACTGTCCGAATGGGAGTACAGCTCTGCACTTCTGTGGGAGTCATGAGCAAAATCTCCTCTTAGAAATGTACAGCTCCCTTTCTTTGGAAAAATAGACCAAAATAGCAATCTGTGTTAGATTGCATTCCTCAGAAAATCCCAACTCATTATTTTTGTTTATTTTACACTTTCTTTGTCTCTTTATATCTCTATCTCGTTTATACAACTCTATTTCCTGTACACAATCTGACATTGAGTTAAATATTGTTATTTACATTTCCTGGTTTGCATTGCATGCTCAATAAGGATCTAATCATTTGACTTAACTACTTTTGGCCTGTTCAAACAGGCCTTGGATCCCCTGTGCTGCTTTGACTGTCTGATCATCACAAATTGCACAGTTTAAGTGCACACAGAATGTTTGTTGGCAAGTGTTTGTAAAATGAACAACAAACACCGTTCATTCACCACTGACTACTAAATCTGGACTTGGAATTTGCTTATAGATATTGATTGAGGGCTAAATACTAGCTGGAACACTAGGGAAAGTCCCTTGCTGTTCCTTGAACCATTGCCATGGCATCATAGTGCCACTTGAGGCGCAGATTGGGCTTCCACTTATTGTTTCATTCTTTTCATTTCAGATTTGATAGCACGGGACTATTGATGTCAAAGTTGCAACATCATGTACATCACCATCATCAGTAACATATCAATTATCCACCATACAACATATTTGTTGTTTTACTATGCCAGATTTTCCATAAATTGTGGTTAGGCAGAAATTCTATGTTTAATTTTATTGACTTAAATGTAAAAACTTTTTTGAACTCTAGACATTAATGACATCTGACTTCATATTGGCCATGGATATTACAAAGTTAACAGTATCAATTATCATGGGGCTAAATTAGTAAGAGTGTTAGCAATAATAGCCCTGAAGGAGGAAATACATGTTTTACTTCAGTTCTGGCAAACTGAGAAAACAATAGGACTGTTGCTGTTTTTTTTCCATTGTGTTATTTTGTATGTTGAAAACTGCAAAGTATATTTTGTTCATTTAAGGTTACTACACATACTAGAGGATTCTGCAACAGGAGAAATGAGCAAAAACAAAAAATGGTTTGTGTGCAGTTTTAATTTTGGTTTTGCCATCCCAAAAACTTCACACTGACAAGGTGTATGACATAATATATGAAGCAATCCTTCCAACTATAAATATTTTTGAAGGGTTTTTACTAGTTTCAGTAGACAAGACAGCATTTTGAGCTGTCTTCAGGCTGCATTAAATGTACACAATCCCAGATTTAACAAGGAGATGTGTTTCATCAATGTTCTCCTGTTGTCTATGCCCAATCTACCACACTTTGATGCACCTTCAGACATTCCCGTACTGGCAAGAACAGTTTTGAGGACATGATGAACAGTTTTGTAACACAAACGATGAAATAAAAAGAGTGGTGAATACATGGAATTAGCTGCCAGAGGAGGTGACAGGTGTTATATAATTGCAACATTTAAAAGACATTTGGACAGATACATGGATAGGAAACGTTTAGAGGGACATAGGCCAAACGCAGGCAAATGGGATTAGTTCAGTTTAGGAAACCTGGTCAGCGTGAAGAGGTTGGGCCAAAGGACCTGTTTCTGTGCTGTATGACTCTAAAGCGTTGACTTCTCCACTGCTGCATTTAAGAATTGAAAGATACTTTTGAGGCACTAAGATCTGAACAAAATGACTACAACTCACGAAAAATGCAGAAACAATCTAGTTCATGACTAAGACAAATACAATCCATGAAACAATTGTCTTCTGACACACTAAGCAAGAAGCAAAAGGTGACGTTTGTCCGAGTGTGACATCAAGAAGCCCGAGCAAAACTGGAATCAATGGGAATCAGGCGACAAACTCTCTGCTGGTAACTGTCATATCTGGCACATAGGAAGATGGTTGTAGTTGTTGGAGGTCAGTCATATCAGCTCCAGAATATCTCTGCAAGAGTTCTTCAGGGTAGTGTCCTAGACCTACCCATCTTCAGCTGCTTCACTCATGATTTCCCTTCTATCATAAGGTCAGAAGTGGGATGTTCGCTGATGATTGCACAATGTTCAGCACCATTCATGACTGCTCAGATACTGAAGCCATCCATGTTCAACTGCAACAAGATCTTGACAACATCCAGGCAATGTCGACCTCCAATAAGAGACAATCACCACCCCTTGACAGATAATAACGTTGCCATCACTGAATTCCACATTATCAACGGGTTACCATTGATCAGAAACTCAACTGGACTTTCCGTACAAATACAGTGGCAATAAGAGCAAGTCAGAAGCTAGGACGTCTGCAGCAAAAAACCCATCTCCTGATTCTCAAAACCTGTCCACCATCTACAAGGTACAAGTCAGGAGTATAATGGAATTGCACCACATTTGACTAAATGAATGTAGATTCAACAACACTCAAGAAGCTTGACACCATTCAAGACAAAGTAATATGCTGATTTGGAGCACTCCCTCCATCACCAGTGCTCAGTAGCAGCAGTACAAGATGGTTAGGTCTAGAACACTACCCTGAAGAACTCCTGCAGAGATATTCCCCTCCAAGCCACTCATCAACCTGATTTGGAAACATATTGCCATTACATCACTGTCACTGGGTCAAAATCCCGGAATTCGGTCTCAATGGACATTGTGGGTCTACCTACAGCACGTGGACTGTAGCTGTTCAAAAAAGCAGCTCACTATCGTCTTCCCAAGGCCAACTAGGGATGAGCATTAAATGCTGGCCAGCCAGTGATGCGCACATTCCATGAATAAACATATTTTTAAAAGCCAGTTGCAACCTCACATACAATTGAGGCAATTAGTAACCAAATTGGCGGCACGGTAGCACAGTGGTTAGCACTGCTGCTTCACAGCGCTAGAGACCCGGGTTCAATTCCCGCCTCAGGCGACTCTCTGTGTGGAGTTTGCACATTCTCCCCGTGTCTGCGTGGGTTTCCTCCGGGTGCTCCGGTTTCCTCCCACAATCCAAAAATGTGCAGGGGTTAGGTGAATTGGCCATGCTAAATTGCCCATAGTGTTAGGTGAAGGGGTAAATGTAGGAGAATGGGTCTGGGTGGGTTACGCTTCGGCGGGTCGGTGTGGACTTGTTGGGCCGAAGGGCCTGTTTCCACACTGTAAGTAATCTAATCTAATCTAATCAAATGTGATTTTGACAATGTTAAACTTGACATGTGGGAAATGAAACATAAATAATTGCAGGTGGTCTCTCTAATCAATAAAGCTGAAAGCACTCAAGCTAAGTTAAAACCAGTCAGAGTTGCTGGAGCTAGCAAGATCCCTATCACTTTTAGAGCCTAGAGCTACTGAAGTTTAGGCTGCCAACTGTAATTCACAACACTTCATGTTCAACTCCTGTAAACACTACGCATCGCTGACGTGCCAGGAATCAACCTGCAGAGTAACAACACCAGTCTCACAAAGAGGGCTGCAACTTATCCAAACATTGTTTCTGTTTTGGCAGTGCTTTCCCCTTAGAGCAAAGTCTGTGGAAAGCCAAACTACTTTCTTGTGTTTGCTGTGCATCAGAAAATCAGCTCCCAAAACCAATCCTGACAGAAGGGTGTGACAGCGAAAAGTCAAATTGAACATTGTTGATGAAAGGATGAATTAAATAAAACTCAGCAGGTATGGCAACATCTATGGAAAGAGAAATAGCATAACTGTTTCAAGTACACTATGAAACTTCTTTGGAATTTTCTGTTGTCTCCCAGGATCATGACCCCCACGGCTGAACATCAACCTGTTGTTTACAGGACTGTCACTGACTTCATCTCCTCTGGAGAGCTCTATTCCACAGCTTCTCACCTGATAGTTCCCCAGTGCTACATCGCCCACTTCTACCTCCTTCCCGAAATCACGAATCGGGACTATCCTGGTAGACTCAGCATTTTAGCCAGTTGCTGCCTGTGGAATTCTTTACTTCCAATCTTGATTCAACCATTTCCTCCCCTGTTCAGTCTCTTCCCATTTACATTCAAGATGCTTTACATCAGCTCAAAAGAGTTCCGAAGAAGCGTCATGCAGGACTCTTCTTTCATTCTGTTGCTCTGTCCCACACATGCCTCCAGACTTGCTGAGTTACTCCACCACTTCCTGATATTAAGTCAGATTTCCAGCATCTGCAATATTTTGCTTTTATTAGAGGTGGATAATCCTGAGTACACTTTTTCAGACCTAGCAAATCACCAGTGTAAAAGTGACTACTGAATGCTTGGATGAAGATACCTTCACAGATGCAGGAACACCCAGCGATGTCGGAGGAGATAAAACCTTCAACAAACTTCAGGATTTCTCAATTCTCCACAGACCCTCTGCATGGAAAAGTTGTCCCTTAGGTCCCTTTTAAATATTTCCCCTCTCACCTTAAACCTATGCCCTCTAGTTTGGATTTCCCTACTCTGGAAAAAGACCTTCATGATTCACCCTATTCATGCCCCTCATAATTTTATCAACTTCTATAAGGTCACCCCTCAGCCTCTGACACTCCAAGGAAAGCAGCCCCAGCTTATTCAGCCTCTCCCTATAGCTCAAACCCTCCAATTCCGGCAACATCCTTATAAATCTTTTCTGAACCCTTCCAAGTTTCACAACATGCTTCCAATAGGAAGGAGACCAGAATTGCAAGCAAAATTCCAAATGTGGCCTAACCATTGTCCTGTACAGCCACAACATGACCTCCCAACTCCTGTACTCAATGCACTGACCAATAAAGGCAAGCATACCAAACGCCTTCTTCACTATCCTTTTACTTATGACTCCGCTTTCAAGGAACTATGAGCCTACACTCCAAGATCTCTTTGTTCAGCAACATTTCCCAGGCCCTTACCATTAAGTGTATAAGTGTTGTCCTGATTTGCCTTTCCAAAAGGCAACACCTTATATTTATCTAAATTAAGCTCCACCTGCCCCTCCTCAGCCTGTTGGTCCATCTGATCAATGTTCCGTTGTGCGCTGAAGTAACCTTCTTTACTCTCCATTACACCTCCCTGGAGCGTTGGAGGTTGAGAGGCTTATAAAATCATGAGGGGCATGGATAGGGTAAATAGACAAGATCTTTTCCCTGGGATGGGTGAGTCCAAATGTAGACAAAATAGGTTTAGGTTGAGAGGGGAAAGATTTAAAAGGGACCTAAGAGGCAACTTTTTCACGTAAAGGGTGGTGCGTGTATGGAATGAGCTGCCAGAGGAAGTGGTGGAGGCTGGTACAATTACAGCATTTAAAGGTATCTGGGTGGGTATATGAATAGACAGGGTTTAGAGGAATATGGACCAAATGCTGGCAAATGGGACTAGATTAGTCTAGGATATCTGGTCGGCAAGGACGAGTTGGACTGAAGAGTCCGTTTCCATGCTATACATCTCTATGACTCTATGACTTTATAACGAAGTGTAATATCAGTAAAGACAGATTACAGGGCAATTTAAGTACTCATTCTGGGTAACATACAATGTTTGACCATGTATGTCCATAGCTCTGACGAAGAGGCATCTAGACTCGAAGCATCAGCTTACTCTCTCTCAGTGGATGCTATCTGATCTGCTGTGAACTCCAGCAATTGTTGTTTTCAGTACAGATTTCAGCATCAAAGGCAATTTGCTCCTCCCTCTATCCATAGGGGGTATCCTCTCAGCCACCTACTTGAATGAGTCACTAAGTTTAAAGCCTTGTGGACACAATGCAAGTGCACTCCAGCCTTTCTGATGTTCTGCAATCTCTGAACAAAGTTAGATCTATTAATGTTACTTACCATTGCTCTATTTCGAATTGAATTTAGAATGTTAGTGCAACTCCATTTTAAAATATAAACTCACTTCATGTTTGTGGTTATTGTGATGGATGTTTATGTATTTTCGAAACAAATGCTTCCAAATGTATTGGGGGCAGAATGAATAGTTTAGCATCTCTTGCTTTTCTGTTTGAGGATTTTGTAAAGAAGAGAGATGATGGACACTGGATTGCTATGCACAATTTTACTTGCAGCAAAGGACTTGTGGCACTTCCAGACTGGATTTAATGGAAGTGATGAAGATCTTGGCACATCACCTCCTTTGGGGAAGGCCCATGAAATTATGTCTCATTCTGACTGGACAGCAGTGGGCCTTTCACACAATCCAGGATCCCAAGACAAAAGTCCCACCAGTTGAGGTCTGCCAGATAATCAAAGCCCATCAGCTTTATTGATTGGCAACAACACTAAGGAGGCATTAGTTGCATGCCTTCACAAAACCCATCACAAGCCAAGGATAGTCTTCTAGATATTTTAAAAACATACCAACAACAGAAATTTCCTGTTTGAAACAGAGATATCAGAATAAGTATCTTCCCCTTAGTCTAAAATCTGAAAAGTTTTCAAATACAGTGCACAATTTCAGATAAAAAACTCTGCAGTTGTATTAGCATTCCTGTTAATGAAAAATGAAGTAAAATACCTGGGTTTACGGGAACACTTGGGCGGTCTGTCGATTCTGGTGCTGCAGGTGGATTTGACATTGAAATCATCAGCTGCTCCTGTGTATGAGGCAGAGAGCGGAATTCTTCAACACTGAGAAGCAAACTAGGGTCACTTGCAATCTCTCTGAGTTGTGCTGAGTCTGCATTCCTGGTTCCAACAGCAAACATTGTTACTTCAGCTCGTTTCAGTGCATCCACAGATTGTTTGATATAATCTCTGGATCTCCCAGCAGTGATGAGCACCAGTAACTGAGGAACCCCTTCCTCTTTCCTACTTCCTGAAGATCTGATGAAGTGATTTCTATAAACATAGTCGAGTGCTGCTCCAGTGTTTAATGGCGTCCCACCTCTCAATCGGAGTCCTTTCACATGAGGCAGAATTTCATCTTCAGAAGAATAAGTGTTCAGATAGAATTCAGTTTCTGCGTAATTACTGAACTGTACCAGACCGACTCGCACTCTGTCTCTTCCAATATCGAGGTTTCCAATGATACTTGAGAGAAAGTCACGTACGAAAGTAAAATCTGCATTCCCAACATAGTCTGATCCATCAATAAGGAAAACAATGTCTCGTTTGCTCGCTAATTTTGGCTTTACTGCAAAGAAATACAGATTTTAATCTATTAGAATCATAGAGTCATAGAGATGTACGACATGGAAATAGACCCTTCGGTCCAACTCGTCCATGCCGACCAGAAATCCCAACCTAATCTAGTCCCACCTGCCAGCACCCGGCCCATATTTCTTGAAACCTTTATATTCATATACCAATCCAGATGCCTTTTAAATGTTTCAATTGTACTAGCCTTCAGCAATTCCTCTGGTAGCCCATTCCACACGCACCACCCTCTGCATGAAAAAGTTGCCCCTTAGGTCTCTTTTATATCTTTCCCCTCTCACCATAAATCTATACCCTCTAGTTCTGTACTCCCTACCCCAAGGAAATGACCTTTTCTATTTACACTATCCATGCCCCTAATGATTTTATAAACCTCTATAAGGTCACCCCGCAGCCTCTGATGCTCCAGGGAAAACAGTCCCAGCCTGTTCAGCCTCTCCCTATAGCTCAAATCCTCCAACCCTGGCGACATCCTTGTAAATCTCTTCTGAATACTCTGACCAATAAAGGAAAGCATACCAAATGCCTTCTTCACTATCCTATCTACCTGCGACTCCACTTTCAAGGAGTAATGAACCTTTACTCCAAGGTCTCTTTGATCAGCAACACTCTCTAGCACCTTACCATTAAGTGTATAAGTCCTGCTAAGATTTGCTTTCCCAAAGTACAGCACCTCACATTTCTCTAAATTAAACTCCATCTGCCACTCCTCAGCCTATTGGCCCATTTGATCAAGATCCCATTATAATTCGAGGTAATCTTTGCTGTCCACTACACCTCCAATTTTGGTGTCATCTACACCTCTTATGGCATAACTACTCCTCTTATGCTCACATCCAAATCATTTATATAAATGATGAAAAGTAGAGGGCCCAGCACCGATTCTTATGGCACTCGACTGGTCACAGGCCTCCAGTCTGAAAAACAACCCTCCACCACCACCACCTTCTGTCTTTTACCTTTGAGCCAGTTCTGTACCAAATGGCTTGTTCTCCTTATGGTTCCTGAGATCTAACCTTGCTAATCAGTCTCCCATTTGGAATCTTGTCGAACACCTTCCTAAAGTCCATATAGATCATATCCACTGCTCTGCTCTCATCAATCCTCTTTGTTACTTCTTCAAAACCTCAATCACATCTGTGAGACATGATTTCCCACACACAAAGCCATGTTGACTATCACTAGTCATTCCTTGCCTTTCCAAATACATGTACATCCTGTCCCTCAGGATTGCCTCCAACATCTTGCCCACCAGCGACATCAGGCTCACTGGTTCCCTGGCTTGTCCTTACCACCTTTCTTAGATAGTGGCACCGCATTAGCCAAACTCCGGTCTTTCGGCACCTCACCTGTGACTATCGCTGATAGAAATATCTCAGCAAGGGGCCCAGCAATCACTTCCCTAGCATCCCACAGAATTCTAGGGTACACCTGATCAGGTCCTGGGGATTTATCCATTTTTCAAGACAACCAACATTTCCTCCTCTGTAATATGGACATTTTTCAATATATCACCATCTATTTCCCTACATTCTATATCTTCCATGTCGTTTTCCACAGTAAACACTGAGGCAAAATACTCATTTAGTATCTCCTCCATCTCCTGCAGGTCCTCACAAAGGCTGCCTTGCTGATCTTTGAGTAAGCCCTATTCTCTCCCTAGTTGTAAATAACCGTCAATGGACTCTATACCGCTATAGACATGAAACTCTGATTTTTCAAAGTATTAAATAAGATTGTAAGTATGCAGCTATCTTAAAGGAACCCTTGAGTTGCAAAGAAGTTTCTAAAACATCAAAAACTTTACTCACATTCTAAATAACGTTTCCCCTCCTGATTTGTTTTTTTCACTGTAGATTTTGCATACTTTTTCACTTTAAGATGTTGCCTAAAACTCCAAAAATTCTGTATTGACAGAGACTCTAATTTCATCAACTGGAAACTCAAATAATTGTAGCAGTGACATAGCTGTACACCACTGAGGTGTATCATTATTAAGTGTAGTCATTCCCCAATGCAGCCGGGCTGTTCAGGCTACCAGTCTACTATTTATGATATTAACACGGACATCTACTACAAACCAACCGACTCACACAGCTACCTGGACTACACCTCCTCCCATCCTGCCCCCTGTAAAAACGCCATCCCATTCTCCCAATTCCTTCGACTCCGCCGCATCTGCTCCCAGGAGGACCAGTTCCAAAAACGCACATCCCAGATGGCCTCCTTCTTCAAGGACCGCAATTTCCCCCCCGACGTGGTCGACGATGCCCTCCACCGCACCTCTTCCACTTCCCG
>NC_057716.1:12959013-12971658 GCF_004010195.1 Chiloscyllium plagiosum | reverse complement strand
ACGCCCCTCCCCCAAGTCCCTCCTCCCTATCTTTTATCTTAGCCTGCTGGACCAACTTCCCTCATTCCTGAAGAAGGGCTAATGCCCGAAACGTCGATTCTCCTGTTCCCTAGATGCTGCCTGACCTGCTGCGCTTTTCCAGCAACACATTTCCATCTCTGATCTCCAGCATCTGCAGACCTCACTTTCTCCTACTATTTATGATAATGGTATGTATAGAATATGAAGAGATTTGTCATGTTTCTCTATGTATCCTGACACCCATTTCAAAATCCCACCAAACACATTCTACTCTTCCATCTCACGCAGATATCAGACTGTTCATCCAACATCCAAGTTGAGATGAGCAGAGATTTGCTAATGTTTTGAAGATTGAAGTTAAAAATCAGATTACTAGCTACCTGACAAGCAAGCAGCACTCCAAAGGCTTGTACTTTGAAGTAAACCTGTTGGACTCTAACCTGTGATTTTTAACTTTGTGCACCCCAGTCCAACACAAGCAACTCCACATCCTGAAGATTGGAGGCATTGTCTTCCGATGCCATCACAAACTCCATTTCCTGTCTACTGAGTCCCTGCAACTTTCTGAGGTTGAAGCAGCGTGCTTGTAAGAGGAGTGACACATTAATCTCCCATTTCATATCCATGCTATTACTAAGATATCGATCTGCATTTCCATAATATACCCCAACTTCAGCCTTGCACCACCTCATCTACTTAAACTCTAAATCATGTTTCTGTTATTTCAAGACTTTGCTATTCCAATGCACCCAGCCTCAATAAACTTTAGATCATTCAAATCTCTGCTGACAAATCCTATTCACCCATTATCCTGCTGACTTACATTCACTTCTGGTTATAACCATACTTAGATTTTCAAAATCTAATCCCTCCATGACTTCATCTTCTTTATCTCTGTAATTTTATGGTATCTGTCCTTTTCTAATTCTAGTCTCTTAATCACTGTCAGTTTTAATTGTTCCAGCATTGGCAGCTATGCCTTCTGCAACTAAGGCTCAGTGTTCAGGAATTCTATCCTGCATTTCGTATATCCCTCTTTTCTATTTTAAAACATGAGAAACCATGTCTGTTTAATCTAATATGGATTTGTATTGATTTTTGCTTTATGACAATCCTTTGAATAATCTTGACACATGAATTTTAAAGGCATTATATCAATATAAGCTAAGATTGTTCATGGGTTCTTCTGGCAAATGCAAATATTTAAATCATGCAAAAGCCCAATCCGGTAATCACCTTCATTTCTTGACATCGGCTGTTTCCAGTCTCTCCCTGATGTGGCATATTCATACATTTATTACCTTCTGAGTGCCTAGGTAAATGTAAACTGAGCCCATGATACATGCATGCAGTAACACCCCCACTACACCACTAGAACACTCATGATCCCTCATAGAATTACTTTCAACCCTGAACTGTGTTAAAAACACTGCCTTGCTGTTTAAAATACTAATAAGAAATACTGTTGAACAAATTACTTGCGATTTAAATAACCGAGGTGCAGAAAGGTTTAATCCCCCTACTCATGATGACATGAATCAACCCTCCCCCCCCAAAATGCTGAAGCTTTAAAGCATTTTAATGTTTAGCAAAACTAGGCTGTTCTTTATAGTTTGAAGTTTCCATGGAGGTCTATGAGTTCTGAACACAGTGTTGGTTGATAGGATGGCAATGCAGGAACTGAGCATGACTTTCAACAAGTCAAAAGTCAGATTAAGCTAATTATGAAGACAGTGGTTTTGCCGAAAGTGTGACAACCCGAAGAGAAACAGCTGGAAGATGTACCAATAATAGAGTAAAGGTTTCCTGCAACATTGGCCCCAGAAATCTCTGACAGACTACATTCGCATGAAAATATTTGTGTTTTAAATCATTACCTTTTGGGTAATGTCACATGAATATGTTTATCATGCACTAATATTACTAACAAGGCAACAATAAGTGCTTAGAGAAAATTAATTGAGATACCTTCATTAATGGTGACCATTGGCTTTTCAGTAGTTTGTGGTAAGGCCGGCAGTGTAGATAATTGTGTCAGCACCTGACTCTGTATGTCTGATAGAGAGCGAAATTCCTTTAAATTGAAGGCCAAGTTGGGGTCACTCGAAATTTCTTTTAACTGTGCTGGGTTTGCTCTCTTGGCTCCTACAGTGAAGGTCTGTACAGCAGCTCGCTTCAGGGCATCTGCCGATGGTTTGATATCATCTCTGGACTTAGCACCAGTGAACAACATCAAAATCTGAGGAACACCCTGCTCTTTCCTACTTCCTGCAGATTTTGTGAAGTGGTTTTTAAGGACATAGTCCAGTGCTGCCCCAGTGTTAACCACTCGACCACCTTTCGCACTTAGCCCTTTCACATGAGACAAGAGATCAGCTTTCGATGAGTAGCTGTTTAGGTAGGATTCCGTTTTCACATCATCACTGTACTGCACCACAGCTACTTGCACTGTGTCACTTCCAATGTCCAAGGTGCCTATTAATCTTGTGATGAATTCACGGATATTAATAAAATTAATATTTCCAACATACATTGATCCATCGATAAGGAAGACAATGTCTCTCCTGTTCACTTCTTGTGGCACAACTGGAAAGAATAAAAGATTGTAATTATTTAGCTCACATGAAATTGCTAGATATTCAAGAACAACAGTATGCATCATTGGAAGAGTGCACTGTGAGAATTTAATCAATTCTGCTTCACACAGTGCTGTCTATTATGGATGCACCCTACATTTCTAAAATTAGTTTAAGAAGGATTCTGAAAGAAGTTATTCTGGATTTTAAAAAGTTATGCATTTTTCTTTCTCAACAAATGCTGTCAAACCCGTTGAACTTGTTCTGTATTTTCTTTTCATTTTTCAGATACTCAGCATCTACAGTAGTTTGCTTTTATAAACTTTTTTAAAGTTGCTGCCCTGGAAGTTTATTTGCAGCCTTTATTTCGTTTTCCCCAATCATCTGTTCAGACTTGGTATTACACACCTCTGAAGCAGGTAGGACTTGAACCTGAGCTCCCAGTCATTATCGCTGCACCAGAAGGGGACCTCTCCCATACTCAGGATATCATCATGGCTATTTGACTCTCATGCGCTTTTCTATTTTGCTGCTTCACAATACCAGGGGGAGCACTTTCTTCCCATTCTCTTATTCCCTGATCTCCTGCCACTACACACATCAGTAAAGCACAACTATAAGCACAAAGTGCATTATAATTCCTGTAATAAGCTAAGAGCATCCTTGCAGGCTACCAAGTTCCTCTTCTGACTCTAAAGTTCACTTCCAGAACTTTGATACAGATATTTGCCTGGAGTATTGGAAAGGACCATAAACAATTACTATAATAGTGGTCATGAATGCTGAGCTGCAATATACTGCCTTTTAGTGCTGGATTTCCATCGTGTGAGAGAGACTCTATGGAGATGTGATAAAATGCCGCCAGGACCCTTAAACCAGGAGCGACCAGTTTTCACCAATGCAGGTTATGGCTGTAGACTGGTTTGAGTTGTAAATCTGCGCTCCCTTCATTCCTAACCTTGTCAGCTCCATTTGGAGATTGGCATGTCCTGGTCCACCACAATTTTCATGGAGTCAGGCTCATGTTTAAAGGATTAATAAGGTCTTGATGCCAAGAACTATGGCATGGATGAGGTTACAATTTGAATAGTAATTTCAAAAAGTCTTACCTATGCCTCTGAGCTATGCTTCCCCACTAATTTCCCATGGACCCTCAATCATTCATTTATAGCATTCTGCTTTCGTTAAAAAGAAACTCATTTCACATCAAGCCAATAACAGTGTCAATCATCAAGTCCCTTTTAAATAACAATATCACAAACTGCAAGGTTTTGAGATCCATTAGCCTTGGAGACAATAGGGACTGCAGATGCTGGAGAAATCAGAGTTGATAAAGCATGGCATGAGAAAAGGCACAACAGAGCGAAATATTACCATATATACTCATGTAAGGGTCAATCTCATGTATAAGTAAACCCCTTATTTTTAGCCAAAAATATCTGGTATATTTCATTTACCTCGTGTGTAAGTCAATCCTAGTTTTTCAGGGGTATCTTCCTTACCATGAATTGTGTATTGTACAAATACCTCCAGCAGATGGCCTGACCACCTGCTGATATGCTTATTAACTTTTGTACATGCGTGTAGACCTACATGTACTTTACGGTGCTGGTAACTGGAATACAGTACGACAGTACTGTTTTACCATAGCAAGCAGAATGGGGAGTTATTTTGTAGATAAATATTCAATAACGGCCATAATTCTTTTTCCTTTTGTTGTGTATTATTTTATATACAGTTCTGGCTTTGTTTGTCCAGTTTTTGACTCATGCCAAGCATGAATTTCATCCCCTCGAAAACATTACCTCGTATATAAGTCGGCCCTCTCATTTCAGCTTAAAAAAACAGTCTTCAAAATTCAACCTATACACAAGTATATACAGTATGTAATTGGCAGAGTAAATCTAAGATCCAGAGATGTCAATCAAACAATATTTTCCCTGGGGCTGTGCTGGTGCAGCCCTCCAATGGATGTGCAGATTGTCAGCCAAGCCTCTTTAATGCATCCTGGACATCCCATTTCAGGAGCATGGTTTTAATTGGTTAGGCTGTAAAGATACATGAGAATGGGATAAAAGCCATTTAAACATTTCACGGACTACATTTTTGTGCGTTTCAAATGTTCATATCTGTTGTTGAGTGAATTATATTTGTTTGCAAACACAGCCAAAGACAGGAGAATTGCAGTCTACTATCAGCTGTAATCCTTTAACATGACAGCAACTTCTATTTACCAATGTGACCTGAATGGTCAGTTCACAGAATTGTTCTGGTGCAAAGTGAGGCCATTTAGCCCATTGTGTCTGTATCCAGTTGCTCCAGAATTGGAATCAAAATACTGTACGTAGGGAACATGTTCCAATAATTTGTTGCATCAACAATAAACTGAGATTAGAACATTTTTTATTCAGATTTGCAGTGTGAATGATTGACAAGATACATAGCAGCAACTCACCCAGGACCTTCGAAATGCATAACATCTAGAGAGCTAAGGACAGTGGATGCATCACCTCCTCCAAGACTCCCTCTCAGCCAAACACCCTGTTACTATTCCTGCATTGTTATTTGGTCAAAATCCTGGAACTCCTTCTACAACATCATCATGGGTAAACTTACTCCATACGGGCTGCAGCAGTTCAGGGAGGTGGCTCAGCACCACCTTCTCGAGAGCTTAGGGATCAGCAATAAATGCTGACTAAGCCAGCAATACCTACTTTACATGAAATGATAAGTTGAAAAACAAAAATTCCTTACAACAGCAAATGGGCAATTCAACTCTCATATACTGCTAAGTATGTTTGTGTTATTCAAAAGCTTGTTCAACTCAACAATAAATGATTGTGCAAATGTGCATCATATCATTCTCTTCTAGGCTGCATAATGTCGTTGATGCTTAGGGTTAGGATTAGAATTCGGGATGCTAAGGTGCTGGAAAGTTAAGAGTGAATTGTCAGCTGACCAACAAATAATGGAGGAGCAGAAGAACTGTTGATATATTTTCAACACAACATGTGACATTTTTGCAGAAGGGAGAGCTATCTAAAGGAAAGAAAACATAGAGACAAGGACAATCACTGGACTGCACTGCTTCCTTGTGCAGTATGGCGACAAAACAAACTTGACCTCCCAGGAAGCAGTGTGTGAAAAGGTCACGTCTCACCAAACAAATGTCAATGATGAATTGTGTCAAGACTTGGTCCCTAATATACTCTCTAGGGAGCAACAGGAGGCATTATCAGGACTTGTAAAGTGACTTATTCTTTTCCTTTCTCAGCAAGCTTCCTCCAAACAACAGCAGGAATTTTGGCACTGATTAGTATATATTTCATTATAGTCTTACCCTGATAAGATGCTTGTGCATACAATCTTTGAAGGGTTAGCCCAGTTGACATCATAATGGGAGTGGGTTTGCAGAGCTAATATATAACACTGCACAAGAAATTGCTTGCAAACTGCAATTAAATGCTAAATCAACCTGTTTTTACAACAATTTTAGATTATGTAGTAATCAATTAACTCAAAAACTTCACAGAAAAATCAGATTTTCAAACAAGTTGGCAGTATTGGCATAACACCCAATCCCTCTCTCTCTCTTAACAAATTAACAGTTGGCATCCAGCTTTTTTGTAAAAAACAAGATCATGGAATTCTCCATTCATAGAGTGAGAAAAAAAGTGCTCGTGTGAGGTCCTATTAGTTCCTGTGCAATTTCATTGGCAAATAACAATGTATGAGTATATGATACGAGACATGGTCTGTGATGACAAGATATTAAAGAGACCAAGGTATTGTATGTTAGGCAGTTGAGTTTATGGAGAATATTGATACCCACCTCACATTGAGACATTGGCCATGCAGGTCTCCATTCCCCACCTGCTCCATATGAACAGCACGCCATGGTATATAGGATGAAGAAGCATAACAACATCTATATAGGTATTTGGCATGAGTTGAAATGACCTCATGTTGGTGGGGGCATTCCTAATATCCACTAGTCTAGTGACTGATGTGGTTAGTAAAAAAGATAATTTGTTTAAAATTTCAGATCAAAACCCTAATTGAAAAATGCTATCTCATGACTTTCTGCTGACTGTGGATGAAATGTAGCAAAGACTTTCAATGAGAGGAATCGATCCCTCAGATAATGTATTAACCTTTAGACGGCATGTGTTTTCTATTGTTTGTAATTTCTGGTGATCATTCAATTTTGAAATGAAATCAAAATTTGACCTTAGTTGTTAACCTTAAGAGAAAGGCTGCAGTTGCTATTGGTGAGAGGGGAGTAAAAAGATAAATAAGTGATTTGGCAAGCAGTTGTATTGTGTTGAAATATGGCATACAATCCAAAAATTCTGAAAAACACACTTTTAGTGCCCTCATTCTCATCAGAATAGATTAAATTATTCCATGTTGGACGTATACTTCAGTGCTCTACACAGTATCCTATGCACTGCTTTGTTAAAGCAATGACATTGGCAGTGGTAATGCAGCATGTATTTAGAATTTAGACCATAAAATAATTTGGTGGAAACATGCATAGTTTGGAACCCCAATTTTGGTGACATCAGCCCTGCAATATAAAACATGCTCTTTTACTTGTTCTTATATAATTTTGACAAAACCATATGTAATTGCTAAACAATTATACCTTGAGTAGGAGGGATTGGTTCCTCTTCAGTAGGAGGGATTGGTTCCTCCTCAGTAGGAGCATAAAATAATTTGGTGGAAACGTGCATAGTTTGGAACCCCAATTTTGGTGACATCAGCCCTGCAATATAAAACATGCTCTTTTACTTCTTCTTATATAATTTTGACAAAACCATATGTAATTGCTAAACAATTATACCTTGAGTAGGAGGGATTGGTTCCTCTTCAGTAGGAGGGATTGGTTCCTCCTCAGTAGGAGGGATTGGTTCCTCCTCAATAGGAGGGATTGGTTCCTCCTCAATAGGAGGGATTGGTTCCTTCTCAGCAGGAGGGATTGGTTCCTCAATCACAGACACAACTCCAACTTTAGAGAATAACCCTTGTTGAATGGTTTCCAACTCTTTGAAGTCTCCCAGTCTGAAAGCAGAGTCAGGATGAGACACTATCTGTTGCAGTTCTGTTGTATCGGCATACTTGGCACCAATAGCAATGGACATGATACCAGCCTGTTTCATTGCATCTGCTGCCTGTCCAACATCATCTTTGGATTTCCCAGCAGTGATGAGCACCAGGATTTGTGAAGCTCCAGCAAGGCCTCTGCTCCCTGCAGATGGACTGAAGACATTCCTCGTGACATAGTCTAGTGCAGCACCGGTGTTGAGGGGTCTCCCTCTTTTCAGTCTCAGCTTTTTAATTATATCTAAAACTGCATTTTTAGTTGAATGAGTGTTGAGGGCAAATTCAAGTCTTGGGCCGGAACTGTATTGTACCACAGCCACTTGATCTCTGTCAGGTCCGATATCGAGCTCCTGGATTATGTTACTGAGAAACTCACGGACTTGAACAAATGATCTTCCCATCCCAGGAGAGCCATCGATTAGGAAGACGATATCTCTCTTTCTGACTGCAGGAACTGAATAAATTTAAAGTAGGTTTAGTATATATAAGGAAAATATAGAGATGTACATTGAGGAAATACTAGGTGAATAATAATCTGCACCTTACCCTTATTAGAATCTTAGGCTGTTATTTTGAGATCATAACATTATATCATACAAATATTAATTGCTTATGAGTGACTAAAGTATTGACCTATTTATGTGGTTCCTTGCATTGATAGTAATCTGTAAATAATAATCAGTGGATTCCTGCCCATTTTAAAACATTAAAGAACATAAGAAATGGGAACAGGAGTAGGCCATCTGACCCATCGTGTCTGCTCTACCATTCAATAAGATCATAACTGAACTTTTTGTGGACTCAGACCCACTTACCATCCACTCACCTTAACCCTTATTTCCTTTACTGTTCAAAAATCCATCTATCTTTGCCTTAAAAACATTCAACCAGGTAGCCTCAACTGCTTCACTGGGCAGGGAATTCCACAGATACACAATTCTTTGGTTGAAGAAGTTCTTCCTCAACTCAGTCCTAAACCTGCTCCCCCTTATTTTGAGGCTATGCCGCTTAGTTCTAATTTTATCAGCCAGAGGAAACCCTGCTTCGATCTTATGTATTTCCCTCATGATTGTATATATTTTTGTAAGATCCCCCCTCATTCTTCTAAATTCCAATGTGTAAGATCCCAGTCTACTCAATCGCTCCCCATAAGACAAACCCCTCAACTCCAGAATCAACCGAGTGAAGCTCCTCTGTGTCCTATGCCAGTACTTCCTTTCTCACATAAGACCAAAACTGTACACAGTATTCCAGATATGGCCTTACCAGTGCCCTATAAAGCTGCAGCATAACCTTCCTATTTTTAAACTCTGTCCCTCTCACAATGAAGGGGACAAAACTCCATTTGTCTTCTTAATTACCTGTTACACCTGCAAATCAACTTTTTATGATTCGTGCACAAGGACACCCAGGTCCTTCTGCACAGCAGCATGCTGCAATTTTTCACCATTTAGTAATAGGCTGTTTTGCTGTTATTCCTATCAAAATGGATGACCTCACATTTACCAACATTGTACTTCATCTGCCAGCCCATTGCCTACTCACTTAACCTATCTATCTCCCTCTGCAGACATTCAGTGTCCTCTGCACACTTTGTTCTACAAGAGAAAGTGACTTCCCATGTATAGGTTCACAAGCTTTCTGCTATTATTTCCAAAGCAATTTCTGAGATTAGCACTTTTTAAGTGGATTTGGAAGAGTCAAATATTAATTGAATGATATATGCAAATGTGGATGCCTTGGCCTTAAATTTCCAATAAGTTTGTCCTGACATCTCAATACAGATACACATTCCTTTATCCAAAATCCTTGGGGCCAGTTATTGTTCGGATTTCAGAATTTTTCAGATTTCAGAATAAATGACATTTTCACAGTGAAATTTTAAAAAAATTACTTAACAGCAGGCACACGTGTAAGTAGTACAAGTGCTGAGACACAATTGACACCTGCTAGTGCTGGGCCATGCCGCCACATCACATCTGAGTGACATGGGTTGAGTGCGTGTGGAGTTGGGTCACCTGCTCTCCCACCAAACAACCTTGTTATACAGAATAAAAACTTCACAAAATAACTTTGGATTTTGGAACCTTACGGATTTCAGAATTTTGGATAAAGTATTATGTACCTGTATAAGATAGGCAGTAGAACACTCCATTCTTGGAGATACTAAAGGATAGCCAGTGTGGATTGGTAAAATGCACTTTATACAATTCAATGCATTTCTTTGAGGATGTAATGGTTTTGTACCCATGACATATAAACTATAGAACTGTTGTGCTTGATATTTTTGAACATAATGCAACTGGACCTTTGTACATACAAACAAGCCATAATAAAGACCAGTGAACCCATTACACCTTTTACTAATAATCTGTGTGCCTGAGAATTAGTTCACTGCAACTGTCCTTGAAGTTGTTCACCAAGAGGGACTCATCATGAATCCTCTGGTGAAGAGAATTGATGGAGAGTTACTGAAAAGCGTGCCACAAACTAGCAGCATTGGATTAAACTTTCAAATATCTGTTATCATGGTCAGTGACTCACTGTTCATGGTGGTGAGCCAGTATTCCATTTCTTTCATATTGAGATCATCCTTAATTCTGAGCATCCTAGAGTCAGACAACAAGTCATTGAACCTAGACCCAATATCCTGACCCTCTAGTCTTCTGTGCTACTTTTGACAGACATTGGAATAAGAATGTAAAACAGTTATACATTTACAAAATCCATAATATTTCAGATGTATATGAAAAAAGGATAATTCAGGTACCTTCTGTAGTAGGAATGGGTTCCTCCTCAGGTTTTATTGTTTGTTCTTCAATTATTATTGTTGGAACTGCCAATGTGGTCAGTGGTATTATCATCTGATTCAGTAAGTCTGGCAGAGAGTGGAAATCATTTACACTGAAGATCAAACTTGGGTCAATTGCCATCTCTTCTAACTGGGCTGGATCTGTGTGCCTGACTCCAACAGCAAAGGTCATTACTGCAGCTCGTTTCAATGCATCTGATGGTGCTTCCACATCATCATCCGATCTTCCACTAGTAACAAGTATCAAAAACTGAGGGATGTTTTCTTTTATTCGACTTCCTGCAGAACTAGTGAAATAGTATTTACTGGCAAAATCCAATGCTGAACCAGTGTTGACCGTTGCCCCCCCTCTCAATGTGAAGCTTCTGATATGAGACAGAAGGTCAGCTTCCGAAGGGTATGTGTTTAGATAGAATTCAGCTTCGGTGTCGTCACTGTACTGTGCCAGACCTACTCGCACCCTGTCACTTCCAATGTCCAAGTTTCGAATTATTCTTGTGATGAAGTCCTTGACGTAAGGTAAATTGGTGTTTCCAACATTGTCTGATCCATCGATAAGGAAGACAACATCTCTCTCACTCATTTCCCTTCGTACAACTGGAACTAAAAATAGACACCAGGTCAGACAAAATATTTCAATGTGAAATAAAACCTGGTAAATCTGTCCTAACAAAGTTTCCTGAATTCTACAACTAATAGAACTTTAATAACTGATGTCCCCTGTAGGCTTCTCCAGCATACCGGGGAGAGCTGTGTCGAACTAAATCCATTAATCACAAAGAGAATGTGTTTTAAGTTACAGACCTGAGGAAAACTTACACTACATTTTGAAAAGGAAACTATGACTAATGCTATAGTCACAGGTTTCTGGTATATTTCCAAACAGGCCTGGTAAAATCCAGAGAATGGAGCTATGAGATGTAACTAAGCTCAATATGAGAAACATTTTCACAGATGTCCAAACTATAAAGTGTTCTGAGATTTTTTAAACTGCTTAAACACTGATTGTGAGTGTCCTCACAACAGCACATGCTCCTGCTGACTGTCTAATATTCACATTAAATATGCATTTGTTGGAATGGTACTTGCTAAGCCAACAGCCTTTAAACCTTCAAACCTGTCATGTCTTGGATATAACCATCCTTTTTCCTAATTTCAGGATAGGTTAAATCTGAAAAAGCAAAGTTTAGTAATTGACTCAAGTCACAGGGAAATATGAGGTGGAATGTTTTTATCCAGTGAATGATTTTGGTTTGGAATTTTCTCCTCATTCGCATGATGGAGGTGGAGGCAATTGCATACTTCAAAATGAACTTAAAAGAGCTACGGAGTAAAATAAGAGAATGAAACTGACTGGATTGTTGCATGGAGAGTCGATATATCCTTGATGGGCTGAATGGCCTTCACCTGTAGTGGAAATGACTCCATGGTGGGAAAAAGATTAATATTTTGCAAAAGCAGATGTTGAGACAAAGAGAGAGGTGAACGGCTAAGTCACATCTCTTTGTTCTAATATGAAAGAGTTATATTCATGCCTATCATCATTAACAAAATTATGCCATGTTAGGGAGTATACGATGCATTCCTGTACTAATGTACTGACACGGCAGTGGGGTATGCACTCATTATGTAATCAATGAAGTGATTTGAAAGTACAAAGTGCAGATTGCATCACCTTAGTCTTTGTGACATCCCTCTAACAATTAGAAAAATGTTCTTTAGTTTCTCTTCCGTAGCTTTGAGTTTGTTTTAATTCACTCATGGTGTGTGGGCATCTCTGACTGGGCCATCATTTATTTGCCCTTGAGAAGCTGGTGGTGAGATACCTACTTGAACCACTGCACTCCATGTGTTGTAGGTAGACCCACATGTTGTGAAAAAGGGAGTTTCAAGATTTTGGACCAGCAACACTGAAGGATTGGCGATATATTTCCAGGTAAAAACAATGACTGCAGATGCTGGAAACCAGATTCTGGATCAGTGGTGCTGGAAGAGCACAGCAATTCAGGCAGCATCCGACGGGCAGCAAAATCGACGTTTTGGGCAAAAGCCCTTCATCAGGAATAAAGGCAGAGAGCCTGAAGCGTGGAGAGATAAGCTAGAGGAGGGTGGGGGTAGGGAGAAAGTAGC
>NC_057716.1:12928288-12956345 GCF_004010195.1 Chiloscyllium plagiosum | reverse complement strand
AATGTGAGTCCTTTGCTGAGGACTGATCGTTCGTCCTCAGTGAGTGGGAGGTCTGGAGGGATGGTGAAAACTCGGCAGGGCTGAGAGCTGGGATCTGGTGTGGGTGTGGAGCTGGGAGTGGAATCGGAGCCAGTACCTGGAGTGGGTGTGATGGTGGGGGGAATGGGGGTGGAGGCATGAGCAGGGGTAGTGCTCCCCTCGGGGTTCTGGGGGGTGGGGATAGTGACAGTGGGGTCTGTGGGGATATATTTCCAGGTCAGGGTGGAAAGTGACTTGGACGGGAACTTGCTGTTGGGGGTGTAGACTGAACCATTCATCGTTTGCCAAAAAAGAATTACCTTCAGTTGGAGGAGCTGGCTCATCAACCACAAATGTTGCTCTAACTTTAGACAATAACTCTTGTTGAATAGTTTTCAATTCATCAAACTCTCCCAGTTTCAAAGCAGAGTCAGGATTAGACACTATCTCTTGTAGTTCTGCTGCATCTGCATGCTTGGCTCCAATAGCAATGGGCACGATACCAGCCTGTTTCATTGTATCTGCAGCCTGTCTAAAATCATCTTTGGATTTCCCAGCAGTGATGAGCACCAGGATTTGTGAAGCTCCAGCATCTCCTCTGCTCCCTGCGGATGGACTGAAGACATTCCTTGTGACATAGTCCAGGGCAGCACCGGTATTGAGGGGTCGCCCTGTTTTCAGTCTCAGCTTTTTTACTACATCCAAAATCGCATTTTTTGATGAATGAGTATTGAGGCCAAATTCAAGTCTTGGGCCGGAACTGTATTGTACCACAGCAACCTGATCTCTGTCAGGTCCGATATCGAGCTCCTGGATTATGTTACTGAGAAACTCACGAACATGAACAAGTGATCTCCCCATCCCAGGAGAGCCATCGATTAGGAAAACGATATCTCTCTTCATGATTGGTGAAGCTGAATATAAATATAAACATGTAAGATCAGTGTGCATCTATAACTTTATCATGTCACGGTCCATATGGAAATTTCCAACGATAACATGCTTTTTTTTTAACTGGGTACATATGGGTTTCCTGTTCTCTATTTCTATTTCAGCACTTATTTTCACCATTACCTTGCTCCTATAATAACATCTGTGCCATTACCTTCTCAGCATCCTTTACCCTACTCCATCTCTTTAATGTTCATCCTTGTCCTCGCCTCTTCCCTTCCTAACCCCATCTCTTCATCTCTAGTCTATCAACTCAATCATTACATTCATTTCCAATATTGCTGACAGCCCAATCCACCTAAAATCTGTGTCCCTGTTGAAACATTTTATTTCAGGTAAGTAGGAAAAGATAAGCTTCCTTCTCATTCATTTCATCCCCCTGTTCCCCTCATTCTTCCAATTCCCTGTAAAGGAATTATGTTGACAAAATAAAGCTTGCTTTTTCTTTGGGAGGCATTTAAAATATGATGGAGAAAGCTTCCTTTTTTTTAATAGAATCCCTACAGTGTCGAAACAGGCCCTTCAGCCCAACAAATCCACACCAACCCTCTGAAGAGTACCCCACCCAATCATTCCCCATTCATCCAACCTACACACCTTTGAACCCTGTGGGCAAGTTAGCACGGCCAAGTCACCTAACCTGCACATCTTTGGATTGTGGGAGGAAACCCATGCAGACACAAGGAGAATGTGCAAACTCCACACAGACAGTCACCTGAGGCTGAAATCGAACCCAGGTCTCTGGCATTATGAGGCAACATTGCTGACCGCTGAGCCACCGTGCCACCCTGTTATTTGACGGTTCCGTCTCTGACTCTTTTCTCACTCTTTCGGTGTCAGAGGCAAGAAACATCAGCAATTAGAAAGTTTTCTTTTCAACAAAACACAATTAGAATTGTTGAGTTTGCTTCAATATTCAGCACTTTTTGAAAAAATAGACACAACTTTGGATGAGCTAAGACACTGGCTCGAGTTTTCCCTATCAGGCGGGATCTACTTCTGGTGTCTGTGCGGTGGGAAAATCTTAGAAAACTACTCAGGTTAGAATCCCAATGTCATCCTGGCCTTCGTCTGGCTTTTCCATTAATAATTTATGAGTACTGCAGGAAGCCCCTGTGGTTCCGATGGGAAAGCAATTGAAGTGATTTAAGAAGCAATGTATAAACGTTTGAACCGTGAATAATTTAACTCCCAACAATGCACAGCTTCTTCAACTTTGCATGTGAAGATCACAAACATCACTTTGTGCACCTTAAAGAGTATCTTCAGTGGAACTGACAGGTTGGGAAGGCTCTGACCAGCTGCATTAAAAAACACACACGAACATAGAATATTGACGCAGGAAGAGGTCATTTAGTCTTTCAAGGCTGCTCTGCCATTCAATATGATCATGGCTGATTATCCAACTCTGTACTCTGTTCCTGATTTCTCTCTATACCTTTTCATTGAGTCATTGAGATGTACAGCATGGAAATAGACTCTTCATGCTGACCAGGTATCCTAAATTTATCGTGTCTCATTTGCCAGCACTTGGCCCATATCCCTGTAAACCCTTCCTATTCATGTATCCATCCAGATGCCTTTTAAATGTTGTAATTGTACCAGCCTCCACCACTTCCTCTGGCAGCTCATTATATACATACATGCACCACACTCTGTGTGTAAAAGCAGCCCCTTAGGTCTCTTTTAAATCTTTCCCCTTCGCAACCTCAACCTATGCCATCTCGTTCTGCTCTCCCCCACCCCGGGGAAAAGACCTTGTCTATTTATCCTATCCATGCCCCTCATGACTTTATAATCCTCTAAGGTCACCCCTTCAGCCTCCAATGCTCCAGGAAAAACAGCCCCAGCCTATTCAGTCTCTCCCTATAGCTCAAGCCCCCCTACCCTGGCAACAGCCTTGTAAATCTTTTCTGAACAGTTTCAAGTTTCATAATATCCTTCCGCTAGCTGGGAGACCAGAATTACATACAGTATTCCAAAAGTGGCCAAACCAATGCTCTGTGTAGCAGCAACATGACCTCCCAACTCCTATACTCAGTGCTCTGACCAATAATGGCAAGCATACCAAACGTCTTCTTCGCTATCCTGTTTACCTGCAACTCCACTTTCAAGGAACTATGGACCTGCACTTCAAGGTCTCTTTGTTCAAAAACACTCCCAAGACCCTTCCACCTGAGAACATTCTTGAAAGTCTTCAATTTTTTGGCCTCAACAGTTTGAGTGCTTGCCACAACTGTTCATATATTAATACATTTATACTCCAAGTAGTGCTATCATTGATTGTCGGGCGAGAGCACCTTCTTCTTGGAAGACACTGCACCTGCCCAGGACTTTTTTCACTTTCACTTTCATTTCACTGCTGCTAGCCTTCAGCACAGCATAGGAGCCATTTCTGCAGTTCTAACTGCTAAGGGGCAAGAGCATAGACCACACCACTGTCAACCATGTCAGCAACAGCAACACAGACCACACCAACATCTCTTCAGATGCATACCTTCAATTGGGGAAATGGGTGAAACCTTGAGTATCAGCTTAATGAAGTAAGGTCACCAACATAGTGTCTCTAGTCAAAGGATCAGCTCTGTTGAGATCTCTTAACATCAGTACCTCTGATGGTTCATGAAGATCACCACAGTTTCCCGGAGTAACAGCTCCTTCCCCAGTGGAGCAGTTGGACATTTAGTGGCTGTAGCTGATAAAGTACCTGTCAATAGAAGACCATTTCCCCGGGTCTCTGACTTTTGCCAATTGTGTGCTGTCTTCTCCTCAGGAGGAGAGAAAGCAGAGAGAGCTCAGAAGTCATCATGCCAGTGCTAAGAGGAAAAATGAGTACCATTTGTGGAGCTGGAATGTGAGGAATGTATGCAAGAGGACAATAGGATGAGGGAAAGTCTGTCCATTGACGGATCTGGAAATGTGAGGTGCCTGCACAGACAGGAATGCACAGAACTTGAGGCTGCAATGCTGCACAGGAGAATTCTGGGGAAGTGCAAGAATAGGGTTTGGTCCTAACATTGTTATACCGCTCACTGTGATACCCTCTAACTCCTGGGTTCAGGAGTTGTCTCCAAGTTGAAGACAGCACACTCCTTTGGCTAGATTCATCCACAACTGGTCAGCTTGAGGATATTGCCTTATGTTCTGTTATTCAAACATGGGAGGTGGTCCTCCTGGCAGGGCCACCACTTGTTGCCATCCTTAGTTGTCCCTGACAAGGTGGTGATGAGTTCCCTTTTTGAACCAATCCAGACCATGGGGGTGGGTGCACTGACATTGCTGTAAGGAAGGGAGCTCCAGGGTTTTGATCCAGTGGCATTGATGATACAGAGACAATATTCCAAGCCAGGGAAGTGAATGACTTTGAGGGTATTCTGGAGGTGATGGTGCTTCCATTCATATGCTGCTCTTGCCCTTCTAGGTGGTAGAGATTGCTGTCAAAGAAGCCTTTGCACATTGCCTCAGTGCATCTTGTTGATGGTACTTACACTGGCACTGTACGTCAAGTGGTCAAGGGAATGAATGTTTCAGGTTGCCTAGCAAGCAGGTTGCTTTGCCCTGGGTGGTATCAAGGTTGTTGAGTATTGTTGGAGCTGCAGTCATCTTACAAGATGCACTGCAACATTTCACAAAAGCTCCTTTGACAGCAACTTCTAAACCTGAAAACTCCACCAGCTAGAAAGACAAAGGTAGCAGTTACATCGGAACACCACCACCTGCAAGATCCCCTCCATGCCACTCCCCATCCTGACTTGGAAATATATCACAATTTTTTCAGTGTCACTGGGTCAAAGTCCTGGAATTCCTTCCCTATCAGCTGTCTGTTACTAACATCCCTCCATATCAACATCAGAGATCATAGTAGTTAAAGAAGGTAGTCCACCATTAACCTCTCAAAGACAATTAGAGATAGGCAATAAATGCTGGCCTAGCTAGGAATGTACAACATCTGTTGATGAATTAAAAACAAACAAGGCCCACCCATTAATGAATTGGGTTCCTGCTCAAAAACATAATGGGACCATTACAGCACTGATCAACCATTATTTCTGTCAGACGATTGAACTTTCCAGAGATGTGTAAATGTACAATCGGAGTAGAATCAGAGCACTAACATTTCTCTCTCTCTGTCTCCCCCATTCACACTTCTACAACCAGACGTAACCACACAGGTCAAATCTTACATTCTTTGACTCAGAGTGATTTGCAAAAAGTGTTTTGGAGTGAATTTCCTTGCCATATTTCACCAAATACACCCTATTAACGACCTATCCCACACCCATGGTTCCCCTCAAAACCGATTTTCGTCCCATCTTACTATGCGCCAACACCAGAACAACATGCCACTGTTGGGATATCTTGGAATTGATCAACATTCCCAGCACCAGTGCCACCTTTAAACTACCATTGTGCACCCAGGAGCATTGCTAGTCTGGAGCTTCCCTGCAAAGTTCCTGAAGTTGCCTCAGTTATGCAAACAAGGAAAATTATGTGCCCCATTTTGGGTGCAGGGACCTGATAGAACTGCTGGATGGGGTAATGCAGAGAAGGAACTTCCTCTTCCCTCAGGACTCATAGAGGAGGCCACAACACAAGACCATGCCAGTCTAGTCCAAGGGTCAGTGCAGTCTCTGCCATCCAGGAAAATGCATAGCTTTGTAGGAAGAAGGTTTATAACCTGCTCCACTTCACTATAGTAAGTATCACTAACCTCTACTGGATACTTTTCACTCATTTTACCTCTGCTCCACCAACTTTCAACCAAGGCTCATCCTCTATCACTCTCACAACTATCTACAACACCATCCCTCACTTACTGTCACCTACCCAGCCCCTGACACCATTAATACTCTGTGTGCTCTGTGCCGCCCATTCATTCAAGGCACCTCCACTACCTGCATCTGTGCCACTGATATCTATCTTCCATACTACCCGCTTTTCCCTTATTCCAGATAGAAGCAGTCCAGAATAGGGCAGAAAGAGTCAAGATGGGTGGTTGGAGCCCAATATTTGCCTCCTCATCCATCTCTGGATAGCTCCATGACTGCATTTGTTCCAAGTGACTTACTGACTATTTCCAAACCCCTAGACTGTTGACAAAGTCTGCCCTGAATTTCTGCGCTGGGACCCCTGACCAAAAGCACTCTCTTTTGAGTGAACTGAAGACTGTTAACAACACTAATAAATTTCCTGGCTTTATGTCTGTGCCTGGAGAGAAGGTACATCACAGACAGGCCTGGGGAGAATTTACAACACAGACAGGCCTGGGGAGAAGGTACATCACAGACAGGCCTGGGGAGAAGGTACATCACAGACAGGCCTGGGGAGAAGGTACATTACAGACAGGCCTGGGGAGAAGGTACAACACAGACAGGCCTGGGGAGAAGGTACAACACAGTTCATATATTGAGCCTGATATTTCTGGCTGAGGGGTGCAAAGTGCAAAAATGTAAGGCAAGGCAGGAATGCCTTGTGCATCCAGGTAGGCCCAGAGGGAGCCAATTCTATGAGAGGAAGCCCACAAGCTGGAGATCTGGGTACATATCCCTGAGAGCAATGTTTTTGCTTAACATTATAGTGATAGTTACAGCCTGAGGTGTAGCATTGAAATACGGAAGCATGCTGTAAGTGGATCAGAGATGTACTGTCGGGGTTCTCAGATACTGGCTCACATTGGTGCCAACATCTGCGGATGTGCATTGGATGTGTGGCCTATGTCCATGGAACATGCCTTGAGATTTTCATTCCTGGTGCCCAACACAAAGCTCTATTGGAATAAGTGGCAATCTGAAATCACCAGGTACCCACTCTGACTTCGATGTTGAGAATTCTCAATGTCTAGCTTGTTCAGCATGTTTGGCAAGATAGGAAGTTAAATACTAATGATGAGAATCAAGCCATTAATAATGTACTTAACAAATTATAATTCCCTTCGATTTGCAACTCACCAGTGTCTATGAAGTATTACACTTCATCCCCCTACAGTTCTTAGAAAATACATAAAATATGCAGCAAGTTGTTCCCAATGTCACTATAGGTCTTGTTGGACTTTTCTGTCATGTGGAACTGGCCTCTATAAGATTCCACACACACACATCCTGTTCTCTAGTTTTTTTTTCAAACAATCTTTGGCAATACTGAGCAGAACTGCTTGATCTGCAGAGGATTGGTGATGTTTGATAACTGATTAAATGACATATGTTCAGACTGTCCATTCTCCATTTACCAGTTCCTTCTCAGCTTTGAGATAATGTGAACAGTTTTATTTAATCGAGCAAAACTTTTGTGACATCTAAGATCATGGAGTCAGAGAACGGGGACAGCAAAGCAGACATTTCATGTCCTGTGGGGAGTAACCCCACACCATGCCCACAATGAATGATAGTGTAAATAGTCAGATGGGGGGAGTGGCTTCTTGAATCCTTGACTCTTCTTCCCTATTTGTTAAAGGGCTGCACAGTGAACACCCTTGAGTGCTGTCTTAGGAGCACTAACTAGGTCTAGCTCAAGAATGATTCCTGATGAAGGGCTTTTGCCTGAAACATCGATTTTCCTGCAACCTCAGATGCTGCCTTACCTGCTGTGCTTTTCCAGCACCACTCTAATCTTGACTCTAGTTTCCAGCATCTGCAGTACTCACTTTTGCCTAGCTCAAAAATATCCTGCCCACAGTTCCATTTCATTCTTCACCTCAATCAGATTTTTGAAAATAAACAACATGTTATCTTCCTTTAAGGCTTTAAGTGGCAGAAGATTCCCCAACATATGGGTTCCCCCCCACCTCCTCCAGATCCTTTCTCCCCTCCCTCTTATGCCATCTCTTCTTCAAGTCTTATCCTTTGCCATAGATTCTTGGTACTCTTTCCAGCATGAATAACATATTTCATGCACTTTTGATCTCACCCCTTCCCCTCCCTCACAGAACAATAATAGGATTCCTCATGTCCTCACCCTTCAGTCCTCCAGCCACAGTATTCCTTCACCAATTCCACCATTTTTCCCTTTTCAGCATTTCAAAGAGACTGTTGCCCCTTCCTCAGTCCCAGTCCACTCCGAATGACCTCTTTCCATGCAAAGAGAGGAAATATGATAACTGTCCTTTTCAGCTTGTCCCTTCTCACCATCCAAGGTGCCAAACACTCCTTCCAGGTGAACTGGAGACTTAGTTGTACTTCTTTCAATGTAATAGAGTGTATTCACCGCTCACAATGTGATCTCCTCTACAGTGGGTAGATCAAATTCAGACTTTGCAACTACTTTGTGGAACACTTCCACTGAAGAATTACCCTGAGCCTCCAATTGCTTGTCATTTTTATTTTGCATCCTGCTCCCACTCTGATCTCTCTTGTCCTCGGCCTGCTGGACTGTTCCAATGACACTCGCTGCAGGCGTGAGGGGACAGAGCCTTATCGTTCATCTTCACACTCTACAGCAGTGGTTCCCGAAGGGAATTGTGTATACCTCCTCCTCCAGGATTATATCCCTTATAGGTACCAAGGCCTAGGAAGCATCCTGCCCTATGCTTGCCTTCCTCATTTCACTATCACGAGAGTTTTGTTTTCTTCTCAAGCTAATTTAGAAATGGTTGCTCACCGACATGTCCTAGGCTGACACCTTCGGAGCTGCTACACCATCCTGTTGGCTGACCTGGCATGACATTGGTTGCGGGAGAGACGGACTGATTACAGTGTGTGGGGAAGGGAGACTGATTACAGTGCATTTGGATCAGTGGCGGATTACAGTGTGTGGGAGAAGAGGGAGTGATTGCAATGGGTGAGGAGTGGGAAGAAGGGTTGATTACACAGTATCAGGGAAAGATGGATTACAGTGTGTGTGGGGGGGAGTGGGATTGATTAAAGTGTACAGGGAGTTAGGGAGAAAAGGCTGATTAGAGTGCATGGGTCATCAATGGTTCATATCACCATTCAGAAGTATTCCACTTTCCTCATAAAACCCAGTCTGGCAATCAGAGGAGCCTGGCTTCACAATCAGGGAAGTTAATTTTATTTCTCTTCGCTTTTTGGTGGAAGTGTCCATCAGTGATGAGGCTAGCTTTTGTTGCTCATCCCCTCACTTGGGGAACCTTGTTGTGATATTGGGGTACGTCAACATGTTGAATACTACTACAAAATTCAATAACGCTTGCTATTTCTTAACTAAGATTCATGAGCAAAAGTGGCTCAGTAAAAGACAGTGGAATACATAAAATATAAAAATGCCACTTGAACTATAATTTCTACACATTAATAATGACATATTAAATCTTACTATGCTGCTTAATGGCTGCTTTGTATTTATTGGCATCTGGGTTCTTGACTAAATTCCAAACATGTAAAAGCAGTCGCATTGGGAAATAACTTGGGAAATATTGGTCCACAGCCTTCTGGATTCAATGCCGAGTGCAGCAGTTTGAAATCGTAATCGCTACCTCCAACTTGTATCTTTTTTTTAACTGGCCCATTTCCTGTCGTTTCTCTTCTTATTCTTTCACTTTGCTGCTATCTAGTCATTTGCACCTCATCTGGACACATTTTTTAAAAAAATATTGATTATTAACACTGAACCTTTTGTCATTTAATCGCTCCTGTAATTTTACAGAACTTTTACTTCCTTCTTCCTAGCCATTACCTTTCCAATTCTATTTCTCTCAGTTCTGATGAAGAGATACCATCAACCTCAAATAGTAACTTTGTTTCTCTGCTGCCTGCCCTGCAGTGTATTTCCTTCATTTTGTGTGTGCTTTTATTGGAGCGAGAAATGCATAAATAGAGCACAAACTCTACAGACAAAATGAAACCTTGCAAAACATCTTTTGTGGTCTGATTGAATATATTATTGTGATAGAGTGCTTGGGGACAAAAGGAATATAATTGGCATATTTTTAAAACCAGATATGGTGTATAGTTAGAAATGGAGGGAAATTGTTTTTGAAATTGAAACCGTTTAAAAATAAGCTGAAATTATGTATGACGATATTTCTGCACAGCTACAAGTTTATGAAAAAAGACAATAGAAGTTAAAATAAATCAGCAATACTCCAGAAAGCAGCAAAATTCAGGTACATTATGCATTTCATGTGTATGTGGAGCATTTCAAGCCATAACTTGAATGAAGCATTTTGATTTGTGTATCCCGCAGAACTTTGTAGTTTGTTTATAATTGGCAAGAACAAGACATGGAGAGGACATTATATTTCTCCAAGTGTTGGCTTATGCCCTAAGGAAAGGGTGCTGATCATCAGAAAGTGGGTACATCTAGAAACAAGAGGTGAGACACAGGGAGAGATCTTGCAGTTGATGCTCTCCATGTTAGCGTACATTCAACAGGAAAATTGAGTTGAATATTGGACTTGCAATTAATACCAAGTGAAGGAATTTCATTTCAGTCATGTCTGCAATTCAAATTGCACTGGTATATGATGATCTGTATCAAAATAAATCTACATCACAAGATCGCTCCCTTTGACCTCAGATGGTTTGTCAAAGAGTCACAAAGACTTACAGCACAGAAACAAACCCTTCAGTCCAACTCATCTATGCTGAAAAGATATCCAAAATTAATGTGGTCCCATTTACCAGCATTTGGCCTTTATCTCTCTAAATACTTCCTATTCATGTACCCACCTAGATTCCTTGTAAATGTAATTATTGTACCCATCTCCATCACTTCGTCTTGCAGGTATTTCCATATCTGCAACACCCTCTGCATGAAAAATGGTCCCTTTTAAATTTTTCCACTCTCACCTTAAACCTATGCCCTTTAGTTTTGGACTCCCCCACCCCAGGGAAAAGACCTTGTCTATTTACCCTGTCCATGCCCCTCATGATTTTATAAACCTCTATAAGGTCACCCCTCAGCCTCCGTTGCTCCAAGGGAAACAGCCCCAACCTATTCAGCCTCTCCCTATAGCTCAAACCCTCCAACCCTGGCAAAATCCTTGTAAATTTTTTCTGAACCCTTTCAAGTTTCACAACATCTTTCCTATAGCAGGGAGATCAGAATCGAATGCAGTATTCCAAAAGTGGCCTTACCAATGTCCTGTACAGCCGCAACTCCGATACTCAATGCACTGACCAATAAATGCAAACCTACCAAATATCTTCTTCGCTATCCTGTCTAGCTGTGATTCCCCTTTCAAGGAACTATGAATCTGCACGCCAAGGTCTCTTTGTTCAGCAACACTCCCCAGGACACAGGATTTGAGAGTTATTGTGAAGTGGTCTGGTGCATAATTGCACAGGAATGTGGACCCGGAAAACCAATATGACAGTGAGTATCTGGTTAACAAAGAGTCAGGGACAAATTAGTGAACCCATTACTCACAGCCGCCTAGTATCACTAGTCACGTGTGATATTGTTTGTCAGTACTGGAGTAATTCGACACTTGTTTGAAGTTCCTTAGAAATAAATGACAATGGTTAGTATTACAATCATAATAATAAAAAAACACAAAATCAATTCAGGTACCTTTGACAATAGAAACAGGTTCCTCCTCAGGTTTTATTGTTGGTTCTTCAATTATTATTGTTGGAACTGTCAATGTGGTCAGTGGTATTATCATCTGATTCAGTAAGTCTGGCAGAGAGTGGAAATCATTTGCGCTGAAGATCAAACTTGGGTCAATTGCCATCTCTTCTAACTGGGCTGGGTCTGTGTGCCTGACTCCAACAGCAAAGGTCATTACTGCAGCTCGTTTCAATGCATCTGATGGTGCTTCCACATCATCATCGGACCTTCCACTAGTAACAAGTATCAAAAACTGAGGGATGTTTTCTTTTATTCGACTTCCTGCAGCCCTGGAAAAAAAATATTTAGTGGCAAAATCCAATGCTGAACCAGTGTTGACCGTTGTTCCTCCTCTCAATATAAGGCTTCTGATATGAGACAGAAGGTCAGCTTCTGAAGTGTACGTGTTTAGATAGAATTCAGCTTCGGTGTCGTCACTGTACTGTGCCAGACCTACTCGCACCCTGTCACGTCCAACATCCAAGTTCCGAATTATTCTTGTGATGAAGTCCTTGACGTAAGGTAAATTGGTGTTTCCAACATTGTCTGATCCATCGATAAGGAAGACAACGTCTCTCTCACTCATTTCCCTTCGGACGACTGGAACTAAAAATAGACACCAGGTCAGACAAAATCCCGAAACATTAAATAAAACCCAGAAAAGCTGCTATTGAGTCCTACAACAAGGAAACAGACTCTTCGCTCCAACCAGTCCATGCCAATCATGTTCCCAGTTGCATCTGCTTGTGTTTGACTCATATCCTTACAAACCTTCCCTATTCACAGCCTTATCCAAATGTCATTTAAACATTGCAACTGTACCTGCATTTATCACTTTCTCTATCAGTTCAATCCACGTACGAACTATTGTCTATGTAAAAACAGTTGCCCCTCATGTCCTTGCTAAATCTTTCTCCTCTCACCTTAAAAATATGTCCCCTAATTTTGAACTCCCCCACACCTAGGGAAAAGACCCTCGTCATTTATCTTATCTATGCCCCTCATGATTTTATAAACCTCAATATGGTTATTCCTCGACCTCCTATATTCTAGTGAAAGCTGTCCCAGCATTTCCAGTCTATTTTTATCCGCAAACCCACTATTCCTAGCAATATCCTGGTAAATCTTTTCTGAACCCTTTCCATTTGATAATATCCTTCCTATAAGTGAGCAACCAGAACTGCACACCATTTTCCTGAAGAAGCATCACCAATGTCCTTTTACAATCTCAATATGGCATCCCAACTCCTGTACTCAAAGATCTGAGTAATGAAGGTAAGCCTGCTAAATGCCTTCTTAACCATCCTATCCATGTGTGATCCAGCAAAGTTTCCTGAATTCTACAACAAATCGAACTTTAATCATTGATATTTCCTCTCGACTTCTCCAGTGATCCAGGGAGACCTAAATCAAACTAAATCCATGGATCACAAAGAGAATGTGCTTTAAGTTACAGACCTGAGGAAAACTTACATTAGATATTGAAAAGGAAAATAGTACCAATCCTATAGTCACAGGTTTCTGGATCAGTAAGTGTTCAAATGCAATGGGCGCCACTCAGTTTGGTACTTTGGATCAGTTACCTTAGTTGGATTGCAATGCAGACTGATGTCAATAGTATGGATTCAACTCCTGTACTAACTGCTGTTACCAAGAAGGTCCCTCCTTCTCAATCTCTTTCCTTGACTAAGGCGTGGTAATGCCTAGGTTGAACCAACACCAGTTGTTTCTCTCGAATGAGAGATGAGATTATGGTGACTTTGCTACCTGAGGTAACAGAGTGACACTTCTCAAGTCTTAAGAGTTTTCTATCTCTTGCGCATAGCTACCCTTAACGTTTTCCATTCTAATGATAATTTAATTCATTCACTGGTCATGAGCAAAAGAGGAAGGGCTGGGGGGTTGCAAGGCGAAATATTTTCATACAGCAAGTGGTAATGATCCAGAACTTCCAGCCCACTAGAGTGACAGAAATGATGAATACTGAAGGAATTGATGACGATAAACTTGCAGTGATACACAGGTAGAACATGAGAATTGGACTAATTTGATGGTGCCATCACAACTCAGCAGCGATCCAACAATGCCAAATTGCTTCCTTTTTGCCTCATGTGAGACTGTGACCATTTTTGCCCTAAAGCGAGTGAGTTTTCTAGATGGAAACTTGCAGCCTTTAAAGAAGAGAAAGTCCACAGGATCCTCCAGTGATCATTGGGTTGTCATCGGGCTTTCTGCTAGAAACAGGACCTTTGACCAAGATGTCAGCGTGATGGTGGTTGTGACTATTGCTGGGTCAACGTGGCCCAGGACTCCCAGGGTGGAGGATGGCCCTCAGGAAAGATGGTAGATGTTTGGTGGAGGCTCATGGATTGGGTCCATGAGGAGAGGATGGGACAGTGGGGTCAGGTAATGGTGGACTATCAATGGCTCTTGGACCAGTCTTTCCATTGTGCACAGATTAATGCAGATTGAGGGACAACCCCACCCCTTTTATAACTGATAAAGCAGTCACATTGGTTAATGTCAAGCAGGTGACCCTTTCTCAAGTCCGGAGTGTAGTGCTGGAAAAGCACAGCAGGTTAGGCAGCACCCAAGGAGCAGGAGAATTGACATTTTGGGCATGAAGGGCTTTTGCCCGAAACGTCGATTCTCCTGCTCCTCGGATGCTGACTGACTTGCCATGCTTTTCCAGCACCACACACTCAACTCTAATCTCCAGCCTCTGCAGTCCTTACTTTCACCTGGTTGATTTTAATCTGACTCTTTCTGAAGCCCAAGTGGAATGAGCTGAATCTCAAGTGGAATGGCACTCCAAAAGTAGCCATTAGTTGACCATTTTAAGGACTTCAATTGGCAGTGGGGTAGGAAGCCTTTCCTGTTAATCTTGGTAATTTGGGCAATTACAAAGGTGCTGAGGTTTGGATCCACTACCATTCTGACAACTAAAGTTACTTTGTACTTCTGGGCCCAGAGCATTCTGATTATTAACTTTATAATTATGGGAAAGCGATTAAAAATTGATTAAGCAGTGTCAAATCCAAGTCAGAACTCGATGGCTAAATCTCATCCCCATTTACTAAAAGGCAGAGGTTACATATTTTTATGCTACTCATGTCTATGAGAAACAGCCATATTATAGCATATTCGAGTACAGTGAGCGTAACTGTGTCAATATGCTGACAGTATTTATGGAGTAAATATTTAGAATTTAGTTACTCAGGTGTAAAATGTACAGCTTGTGCAATCTCAGTCCTGGTGAGGTCACTCTTGCAATATCAAAAACAATCTTTTATATTCTTTCACACAATTTTGACAAAACCTTACTATGTTTAGCAAACAATTATACCTTCGGTAGGAGGGATTGGTTCCTCTATCACAGACACTGCTGTAACTTTAGTTAGGAGCTCTTCCTGAATGGTTTGTAATTCTTGGAAGTCCCCCAGTTTCAAAACAGAGTCAGGATTAGACACTATCTGTTGTAGTTCCGTTGTATCGGCATACTTGGCTCCAATAGCAATGGACACGATACCAGCCTGTTTCATTGCATCTGCTGCCTGTCCAACATCATCTTTCGATTTCCCAGCAGTGATGAGCACCAGGATTTGTGAAGCTCCAGCAAGGCCTCTGCTCCCTGCGGATGGACTGAAGACATTCCTTGTGACATAGTCCAGTGCAGCACCGGTGTTGAGGGGTCTCCCTGTTTTCAGTCTCAGCTTTTTAATTCTATCTAAAATTGCATCTGTAGTTGAATGAGTGTTGAGGGCAAATTCAAGTCTTGGGCCGGAACTGTATTGTACCACAGCCACTTGATCTTTGTCAGGTCCGATATCGAGCTCCTGGATTACATTACTGAGAAACTCACGGACTTGAACAAATGATCGTCCCATCCCAGGAGAGCCATCAATTAGGAAGACAATGTCTCTCTTCACTGATGCAGAAACTGAACAAAGCAAAAACAATAAAAAGTTATCAATAAATTTATTAAAAATCTTGCACAGAATTTAGAAACCCGTCAGATATCATTTCTCTTTTACACTCCATTCCTACTCTGCGATCTCAGTGATAATTCTACACCATTATTTGTCACAACAGCTAAAGCTGATGCTACAATGTTAAAACGCCAAATTGCACCATACTTGAAGCAGTGTAGCACTGTAGACACATGCTTAAGAAATGGACTAAAAGAATTTAATCTAATCTCATGGTAGCAATTTGAGCCAACAGTCAGAGATACTTTTAGTTCATCTGTCTCAGCTGGAACTGCAAACCATCCTTGAGGTACATCTAGAAATATTTTAACAAGCTTCTTTCTAATATGAACATACAACATAAATTTCTTTTTCAATGCCTCAACAATGTCAATCTGCTAGTGTGAGGCTATTTCTTCAGTTGCCTGCAACCTATTCTCTGAGCTTCCTTGCTGTTTTGGCCCCAGGTTGACAATTTAATTTCCGGCTGCCTAATGTATGTGCTGTTTGGCAGCTGACTCCACGTACCACCCCCCTCCCCTCCCCCATCCTCGCGCATCTGAGAGCCTTTTGGCCTGGCCATGTTTCTGACCTGTCATAGACATTGCACTCCTCATCATATTTCTTCTGTCCAAAATCCTGCTCTCGGTGACGAGTGTAATACCACAGGGATTCGTGCTCAGGCGTTAGCTATTTATACTATACGTCAACAATTTGAAGAAGGGAATCAAATGTAATATTCCTGACTTTACAAAACTAGGTGGAAATGTGAGTGATGATGAGGATATAAAGAGTCTTGTTGATCTCTTTAGAAGACTTGATTGAGTGGGGAAATGCAAGACAGATGTTGTATAACTCATTGAAATATGAAGTTGACCTCTTAAGGAGAGAAATCAAAATGGTAAGGTATTATGGTGATATAGTCAGACATATTGTGGAGTCATGGAGCCATACAGCATGGAAATGGACCCTTTGGTCTAACAAGTCCATAATCCCAAACTAAACTAATTCCACCTGCCTGCTCCTGGCCCATACTCCTCCAAACGTTTCCTATTCATGTCTTGTAAATGTTGTAATTTTATCCACATCCATCACCTCTTCTGAAAGTTCATTGAATATACAAACCACTTTCTGTGTAAAAATCAATTGCCCCACATGTCTTTTTAAAATATTTCTCCTCTCACCATAAAAATATGCACCTTAAAAATCCTGCACCCTAAGAAAAGGACACCTGCCATCCAACTTACTAAAATCCCTCATAACTTATTAAACTTCTATAAGGTCACCCCTCAACCTCCTACACTCCAGTCTTGATGGAAACCATAGAATCTCTACAGTGTGAATGTAGGCCATTCAACCCATCAAGTCCACATCAGCCCTCCGAAGAGCATCCTACCCAGACCCACCTCGATATCCTTTTCCTGCAACCCTGCATTTTCCATGGCTAATCTACCTAGCCTGCACATCCTTGGACACAATGTGCAATTTAAGATTGGCAATTCAAGATCCAGAATCCATCTAACCTGCACAGTGAAAAAAAGACCCAGCATACCCAGCCTCTCTTTATAACTCAAACTTTCCATTCCCGGCATCATCCTGGTAAATCTTTTCTGAACTGCTTAATAATATCCTTCCTGTAACAGGGAGACTAAAACTGTACACTGTAATCTAGATTTAATGCACAAATAGACTTGGGTGTCCTTGTACATCAGTTAATGAAAGCAAATATATGGATACCAAACTGTGAGAAAGACAAATTGTGTGTTGGCCTTGTTTGAGTCCAGAAGCATGGAAGCCTTTTTGTAGCTGAATAGGGCCTTGATGAGACCCAGACCTGATGTATTATGTGCAGATTTGGTTTCCTTACCGAGGAAAATATATACATAACACAGAGGGAGTAGGGAGATTGGTCAGTTGGACCTGCTCTCACTGGAGTTCAGAATAATGAGAGGGGACCTCATTGAAACATTCTGTTGGGGCTGAACAGGATGGATACAGGATTGATTTTTCCCCTGGTGCATGGTCCAGAAAAAGGGGTATAAGATCAGGTTACATGATAGGCCATTTAGATTGGGATGATGAGAACTTTGTTCACTCAGAGGCAAGTGCACCTGTAAAATTCTCTACCACGAAAGGAAGTGCAGACCACTCATTGAATGTAAATACAGATTTTAGAGGCTAGCAGTTTAAAGGGGTATAAGGAGTGAGTGGAAGCATGGCGATAAGATAAAGGACAAACCATGATCATATTGAATGGTAGAGTAGCTCAATGGACTGGGAGAAAGTGAGGACTGCAGATGCTGGAGATCAGAGCTGAAAAATGTGTTGCTGGAAAAGCACAGCAGGTCAGGCAGCATCCAAGGAGCAGGAGAATCAACGTTTCGGGCATAAGCCCTTCTTCAGGAATCAGGTAGCTCAATGGACTGAACAACCTATTCCTGCTCCTATTTTCTATGTTTCTTTGTTTCTACCCCACCTATGCTTGCAGGTCTGCATTATTGTGTTTCTGTTTGCAGCCTCTTCAGCAATTTGTCTCTGAACAAATCTAAAGGAATGTTTCTCCAACTGACTCTCGATGACCTAAGCTCTTTTTTCTGATTGTGGTCCAGAGACAAAGTTCTAAACCTCGAAATCAGACAGTGCGGGAGCTCAAGATCCACTCCAAAACCAGCATTCACAGTCTTTCAGTTGAAATTGTAAATTAGCATTGTCTTCCTCTAAAGGTGAATGGGATTCTATTGCAGTGTTTGGAACATAACACGGGAGTTTTCCCAATGTCATAGCCAGCATTCATCTCTGAACCAGTACTAGGAAGTCAAATTGTCTTGACAGTTTTCTTGTGCTATTTGGGGACAAGTTGACAATTGATTTTCGACACATTACAACAGAGAGTACATTTCGAAGTACTTTGGCATCTGTGAGGTGTATAGGGATACCCTAAAGACATGAAAAGTGCTATCATCGTGTCGAGTTGTTTTCTTTTGTTTCACCGAATTGAATTCAAAATCCATGACCCACCTCATCTACATTCCGCTTTATGTTGACAAACTTCACCACTCCTACACCCTAACCCTTTGATCTCAGACTTTGGGTTCTAGCACATCCCTCCTGCACCTTTGACACATTTTTCTGCCATGGGTATCCATTTACTTGGGAATCCATTTCTAGACCATTCTCCCTTTCTTCTTCTCCCAATATGTTTTTTTTTTAAAATTACTTAAAACTCACGTGTTCAACTATTCTGTATATTGTGGTACTTTACTCTTTTGGTTGTGCTCCTGTGTGATTGCATCCCCTTCCTTAATGTGGTGATTAGAAACTGTATGGTATACAGTACTCCAACTGTTGTCACACTAGTGTTTAGTTTTCCAAAATAATCTCCCTGGTCTGACATTCTATGTCATGGTTAATAAAGGGAGGTATCTTGTATATGTTCTTATATATCCTATCCACCTATTCAGCAACATTCAGGGATCAGTGCCCATGCATTCCAAGTTCTTCTAATGCTCTGCTTACTTCAGATTTCTACAATTTATTCACCAAATGCATTAACTCATAATTCTCTGAATTGAACTCTCTTTGCCATTTCCTGCCCACTTGAATAGTCCATTGATATCTTGCTGCAGCACGTAGCATTCTCTTTATTATCACAACATGGTGCATTTTGTATGATCAACAAACTTCTTCATCCTCCCTCCTACATTTAAGTGTAATTGAAACCCGAGTTACAAAGCCTTTCAATCAAATAACTGCTGATACTCACAAAACACATCATTGACCACTTTACTTCTAGTCACTGACCTATTTGTCCTTGAATCTCATCTGTTTTTATTTAAATGGTTAATCTGCCACATGGGGCCTTGTCAAAAGTTTTGCTAAAATTTGTGTGGACTATAAAATACCCTCATTGAATTTTCTTATTACCTCTTCAGAAGTTCAATCAAGATAGTCAGACATGAAGTTCCCTTAACAAATCTGTGTTCACTGTATCTGATTAATCAGTGCTTTTTCTAAATAGAAATTAACTGTATTCCTCACAATAATTTACTCATCCCCAAGGTTTGGTTTAATAGCTGGACATTATTCCGTCTATTTCCTTCTCTCAATGCAAGCAATGCTACCTTGTCAGTCCTCCAGCCCTCCAGTACTAGACCCACTGCCAGAGAACATTGGAAAATGTTGGTTGAAGCCTCTTCTATTTCCCAGCTTATTCCTTTTAACAACGGGGAAATCTGTCATAAGGAGCCACTGATTTATTTACATTTAAAGTTGTTAAATCCTTTAAGATTTCCCATCTCACAATGTTAATCCCATTTAATGTTTCATACTGCTGCTACTGAACTACAATTCATGCATCATCTATCCGTATTTCTGCTCAGAAACACCTAGGAACAATGCCTTAATTTGAAATACTCCAAAAATACAAACTGTTATTACTGATGATTATAATGATGTGCTTGCCCATACAATGCCCTTTAAATCTTAGCAGTCTCAGGAGAGACAGAAGTTCATCCCTTCATGGGTAGGTGCTTAGGTAAAACTCAGTTTCAGGAATATCACTACTGTAATAACCCAACTTGCATTCTGTCACTCCCAATGTCCAGGGTCTCAATTATTCTTATGATAAAGTCACACACATCTGGTGCATTTGAATTCCCAATATTATCTGATCCATTGATTAAAAGCACAATATTTCTCCTGTTCTCAGCTTCAGATGTAACTAGAAAGAAATGCATATCCAATGGTACACTGGGTATTACAAATTTGTAGAAATCTTGTAAAATTATTTCAAAATCTATTGGTAAGTTGTTCCAATGATAAGAATATATGTCAACCATCTATGGTGCGTTATTTTCTAATGCATTTTGCAACTAGGTTCCCATTATATCTCCAGCTGTACAGTAAATAAGATTGGGGAGTTACGGGGAGATTGCAAAAAAAAATGACGCTTTGGTAATAACAGAGACCCGGCTTAAGGAAGTACAGGACAAGGAGTTAAACATTTCTGGCTACAAGGAGATCAGAAAAGATCAAGAGGAAAGGAGGAGGGGTAGCTAAATTGGATAAACAAGGCATTGCATTGCTGAAGAAAGAGAATGTCCCAGATGTTTCTAGTACAGAATCAATTTATCTGGAGCTAAGGAATTAAAAAAGGTGCAATGACATTGCTCAGTGTTGTCTGTAACCAGAGGTATTCAGCTGTTGTGTTGTGGCATACTGGTGTGCTGCAGCAGGTGACACGTGTGCCATGAAAGTCTTGGGAAGCAGGTCTGCTTCATATAGTCTTCCCCTTGTACACGGAGGTTATGCACCACACATGCATGATCATTCGTCCTCATGCATGGATGATGGGAAATCTACTCATTTTGCGGCCACCTTGCCCATGTACAGGGCAAAATATTTGGACTGAGTAGACACACAATGATCAAGGATCATATCTTCACGATGAGAAGAAACTGCATATGTGCAATAAAGAGGCAAGCAATTGTTGAACGACTGCTGAATGCAACATAAAGGGGACACAGAGAGAAATGAAAAATATAGGGCAGCAACATAAAGGGGAATTCCAAAGTCTTTCACAGGTTTACATAAGAGAGGAGTGGAAAATGGAAAGAACAACTGATTAGGGATCAAAAATTAAATTTACAGACAAAGGCTGGGGTAATGGTTAAGGTATATAATAAATACATTGCATCTATCTTTACCAAGAATGTTATCCAAGGCATGGTGAGAGAGGAAGAAAGTCTGTCACGAGAAGTGTTTAAAATTAATAAAGCACCATTGGATGGATCGTGGGCACTTAAAAGTCGATAAGGCACCAGGGCTCAATGAGATACATCCAGTGATATTGAAGAAAATGAGTGGAAGTTGCAAGGCCATTAGCCATGATTTTTCAGTCTTCCCTGGACTCAGGGAAGGTGTCAGAAAACCTGAGAATTGCAAATATCATAGCCTTGTTCAAAAATATTAGGCCAAGTCCAGCAATACAGAACAGTTTAGCTTCAGTCTTTGGAAAGCTTCTAAAAACAATTATTCACGATAGAATTAATAATCACATGGAAAAAAGGTGGCTTGATAGGAAGAGTCCACATGGAATTATAAAAGGGAAATCGTGTTTAAATAATTGCTGGATTATTTTGAAGAGGTAACTGAGAGAGTCAATAAGAGTAGTGCTGTTAATGTAGTATTCATGAACTTCCAGGAAGCATTTGATACACAACAGACTTGTAAGAAAAGTTATAACTCATGGAATAAAAAGGACAGTTGCAACATTATACAAAATTGGCTGAGTGGTAGATAACTGAAAGTGGTGGTGAATGGATATTTTTCAGACTGGAGGAAGGTTTGCAGTGGAGTTCCCCAGTTGTCGGTATTACGGCCTTGTTTTTGCTGATATGTGTCAAGGATCTGGATCTTGGTGTGCAAGAGGCAATTTCAAAGTTTGTCGATGAGGTGAAACTCGGAAGAATTATCAACTGTGAGGAGGAAAGGATTGAACTTCAAAACAAAAGTAGAAAAAAAGCTTGAGTATGCAGATGGGCGGCAGATGAAGTTCAATGCAGAGAAATGTTACCTGATGCATTTTGGTAGGAAGAACATGGGCAGACAATAGAAAATAAGGGTAAAATACAAAGGAAGGGGCAGGATCAAAAAGACCAGGATGTGCATGCACACAAATCAATATAGGTGGCTGGACATGAGAAAGAAGCAATGAATAACACACATTGTATCTTGGACATGATTGGTAGATGTGTGGAGTACAAGAGCAAGGAGGTGATTTTATATTTATATAAGACTCTAGTTAGATCTTAGCTGAAGTATTATGGACAGTTCTAAGTGTCACAATATTGGAAGGATGTGAATGCATTGGAGAGACTGCAGAAGGAATTTATAAGACTGGATGAAGGAATGAGAAACTTCAGTTATGAGAGATGGATTGAGGTTTGGACTGTTTTCTTTGGAGGGAAGAAAGAAAAGAGTCTTGACAGAACTTTCCAAAATGATGAGGGATTGGATAGAGTCGATACAGCAAGAACATTTCTGGTCGTAATAGGATAAAGAATGAAAGAATATAGATTTAAAGAGACTTACAAAAGAAAGTCATTTTCACACAAGGACTGTGCAGCTCTGGAACACACTGCCCTGCTGTAGCATGGAGGCAGGTTCAGTTGAGACATTCAAAAGGCCATTGGATGCTTATTTCAGTTGAAAATGTTAAAGGAAAGGCTGTGCAAGGGTTTGGGGACAATGCAGGAGAATGTCACTAAGTCACAAGGCTCATTTTTTTGAGAGTTACTCTAGACACAATGGGCTCAATGGCTTCCTCTGTTCCGTAACACTTGTATGATTCTGTGATGTATTGGGGATGGTATCCAGTGGGCATATCAAGAGGACCATTGCTTGAGGCCAGCCCCACCCTGGATGCCCTCAGACAGGTCAATCATAAATATCTCACAATTCCTACAGTGCAGAATCAAGCCATTTGGCCCATTTAGTCCATACCAACCCTCTGAAGAGCATCGCACCCAGACCTACCCACTATCCCGGTAAACCTGCACTCACCAAAGCTAACCCTCCCAACTTACACATCCCTGGACACTATGGGCAATTTAGCATGGCCAATCCACCTAACCTACACATCTTTGGACTGTGGGAGGAAACTGGAGCACCCGGAGGAAACCCATGCAGACACGGGGAGAATGTGCAAACTCCACAGAGACAGTTGCCCGTGGAATGGAACCCACATCCATGGCACTGTAAGGCAGCAGTACTGACCACTGAGCCACCGTTCCACCCCAAGTGCATTGCCCAGTAACTCAAGTAACTACCGTACAAACACATCTGAGCCTCCTACCCTGCATATCTGCCATTCATTAGGAAAGATAACCTTCCAGCACATCTACGCTTACAAATGATTACTAAGAACTACCCCAGTTAATCACCCAGGAGACAGTCCTTCATAAATATCTCAGGACTTGAATTTCATTAGCTATGAAAGGAAATTTTCAGTTTATCCATTCATTTTCAAGTCTTTTGTCAACCCTGACATATATAACCAGCTCTCCCAAATATGGGTTGCTCCAGCAGTAGAGAACTAAAATCTACATGCACGGGAGTTTACTGAGATACTACACTAATATGCAAAATCCAGACACAGCGTAAGGCATAGCAAAGGCATGTAGTAAAATATTAACAATCTGAACTCTGACCCAAGCCCACATTTAACCTACCTGATTCTAGTAAACAGGCTGGATACCCAAACTGCACCCAAGAGGCAGGTTAACACTTTGAATGCTTTACAAAGGATACCATTCTCTGATTTAAGCTGATTTTCAGTTCTTGCAATGGGTGACATAAGTGCTTGTACTCAACTCTCAAACTTTCCTGCCACTTCTTCCCCCATAAGAACCATCACTACTCCCAACCCCCTCCCCAAACAAAATATCCAATCTGACAATCCCTCAACTCTGACTCCAGGATGGGGCATCAGAGTAGCTTCAGTCACCAGAGGATCAGTAGTTTGACCTCCTTGCGGGGACCAGACCCCTTGCCCAGCCTGTTGATCAGATCTGTGGCCTTCCCCAGGTAACTTAAGAATATGCTATATCTAATGGCAAGCCTAATAAAGCTGATTCTGGGATGGGGAAAGCAAATGACAAAAGATAAAAACAACAAAGCATGCAGGCAAACCCAGAGTCAAACATTCCCATCAGAAATCTTTCCTGTATCCATATTATCCATGTTTGATAATGCAGAGCCTATCGATCTGTCTTTGAGGTTCCAATGGGAAGCCAGACCACCTGAATGCATATGGATAGATCAGGCTGTCCATAATTTTATATCTACTATAGGAAATAATTGAAAATCAAGTGAAGTGCATGACTGAATTTTCAGTATCTACTCTGATATGCAAGGTTCCCAACCAGATGTGTAATTTGAAATCTGCTCCTTATATCTATCCTTATAACCTCTGTTGTTTTTAAAGCGGTCTTTATGATTTTTAATTTGGAACCATGAAGAGATTCAGCGTCAAGTGATACTATTACTATCTGTTACCAATGTCCATGACTGCACTTTCTAATCTACTATCATTTAAAATCAAACCGACGTCTTACAGGTTTTGTGCTCACTGTGCAAGTAAATTAGACAGACTTTTACCTTCAACAGAGGGGGTTGGTTCATCAACCACAAACACTGCTTTGATTTTAGACAAAAACTCTGTCTGAATAGTTTTCAATTCATCAAACTCTCCCAGTTTCAAAGCAGAGTCAGGATTAGACACTATCTCTTGTAGTTCTGCTGCATCTGCATGCTTGGCTCCAATAGCAATGGGCACGATACCAGCCTGTTTCATTGTATCTGCAGCCTGTCTAAAATCATCTTTGGATTTCCCAGCAGTGATGAGCACCAGGATTTGTGAAGCTCCAGCAATGCCTCTGCTCCCTGCGGATGGACTGAAGACATTCCTTGTGACATAGTCCAGGGCAGCACCGGTGTTGAGGGGTCTCCCTGTTTTCAGTCTCAGCTTTTTAATTGCAATCAAAATCTCACTTTTTGATGAATGAGTGTTGAGGGCAAATTCAAGTCTTGGGCCGGAACTGTATTGTACCACAGCCACTTGATCTCTGTCAGGTCCGATATCGAGCTCCTGGATTATGTTACTGAGAAACTCACGAACATGAAGAAATGATCTCCCCATCCCAGGAGAGCCATCGATTAGGAAAACGATATCTCTCTTCTTGGCTGCAGAAGTTCAAAATTAAATATGTTACATTGATAAGATAAGGTGCTCAATAAGAACATTATTTGAGGAACTCCGATTAGATAAATTCAACTTAAGCTTATTTATAAACATTATCATTCAGTTTATTTAATTGTATATTCATGTCCACCACTGTGGCTTTAAAGGACAGAGAGCATCACTTGCAGAGTTTAACAGTTGAAAATTTAATGCAAGTGGAAATATGCTGGGGAGGGGAAAAAAAGTATTGCTTTCCACCATAAATAGTTTCAAAGAATTTTTTGATTTCATTTTCAAGGATCTTAAGCAATTGGTTACAAAAGCCAAGACCCACACGACAAGTTGATCATATACATAGACTGATTATAACAGGGTTATATAAGAATGGCAATTCAACTATTGCTTCGCAATTCCAGCAAGTGTGAGCTTCTGAAGAAATGTCTTCATTCAAGATATTCCGAGTCTTTGGAATTCTCTATTTTGGAGAACTTTGGATGCTCAGTCTTTAGGTAAACTCAAAACAAATATCAATGGATTTTTAAGTCTAAAGTGATTCATGAGATCTGGGGATGGTGTGGGAAGATAGAGATGGAGTGAATGATTAGCGATAACCTTATTAAATGGCAACCCAAATTCAAAGGCTTAATTTTTTTTCTACTCCTGCATTCATTTCTTACATTTTTATGTTTTCAGTATCTGCAATATTTGGCCCTATTTCATCAAGACATCTCTGCTGTAAGTGGTCAACCACAGTGTCACCTCCCCTGTCAATGGTGTATTCCCTCATCCTGGTTGATCTTTCAGGCAGAACCCTTCGCCTTCACTGTCTTAATATAAGGGACATGGACTTCATTGTAAATTGTGGTTAATAGACTTAATTACTTAACTGCCATATCTGACACAACTACAAAAGTAACTCGATGGCCCTGCTCTGATCTTCCAAAGCCGCTCATTATTTTGACATCATGTTGGACTGCAGAAAGAACTCCCAGCTTCCCCTCACCCCAGCAAATCATTTTCTGAAACACTTCTCTCTTGTTTCTTCCACCTTCACCTCCAAATAAACAAAGCTCACAGATTTCTCTCCAGGATTGAGATAGTCCCATCAGCTTTCTCTCATGTTCTGTTACAATGACAAAGTCTCCTTCTCAAACTGCAATCATCCATCCAGTTGAGCACACCATCATCCTGAATTGTATCTCCACTGTAGTCAAGTTAGATCTGATTACATTTTTCTGGTTCTGTTATTAACTATCTAATCATAGCTGTAAATTTACCTCTCAGTTGCTGATTCTTTTTACTCCTATAACCACAAGTATCCCCAATGATGTATCCTCATAATTTTTGTAGATCTCATCTAGCTACTGACCTAGGGTGGCATCTTTGGAAACAAAGCATTAGTTTTCATAAATGAACTGACAACACCCACATTTACATACCACCATCTCCAGCAACTCCACAGCTATTTCTATACAATCAGTGTTTGGCTGACATGGAGGCCGGGTGAGCAGAAAGTTCCTCCAAATGAATATTAATAAGATGAAAGTCTTTGGGCAGCATTTTCTCATGTTGAGTTAGAGTTAGTGTTTAGCCAAATGGGATTCAGGGTGTCATGGCCTCGAGGGACTTTTCTTGGAGAGCTTTCTGCTCATCACCTCCTATATTTGGCAACTGGGATCTTGGTTACCCTTCCCATCAAATCATGTGATGGAAATGTGTTGCTGGAAAAGCGCAGCAGGTCAGGCAGCATCTAGGGAACAGGAGAATCGACGTTTCGGGCATTAGCCCTTCTTCATTCCTGAAGAAGGGCTAATGCCCGAAACGTCGATTCTCCTGTTCCCTAGATGCTGCCTGACCTGCTGCGCTTTTCCAGCAACACATTTCCATCTCTGATCTCCAGCATCTGCAGACCTCACTTTCTCATCAAATCATGTGGCCAGGGAGGTACAAGTTCACTCTTGCCTGGGTCTCCCTGATATTCCAGTACCATGTTTAAGGCCCATCTTCTCAGATGTTGCAAGACAGGGACTGGCCTTCACACTGTGGGGCTTGACCTTAGCATAGAGGACATAGCACACAAGCAAGCCTCCTACTCTGGGGACCTCCCTAATGTCAAAGTGGACAGAGCGGTGGAGAGGAGGGCAGTCCTTTCACCTGTGGACCACCACAGGAGGGTTCACCTACAGAACAAGTCAACCTGCACACGAGCTTCAGCCTGGGTCAGTGCTGCATCTTGGATCAAACTCTCACACTCCGAAAGGATAAGTGCCAACATCTTCTCTCTTTACCTCACAGTCACAAACCACCCATTCATTCTAACACTGCCATTGCATACATCGATCTCCAAGGCTCATCGACGATGACTCTCAATATTGCATGTATCATGACCTCTCAGTGGCTCTCATCCTTTTCATCCCCTCAAAACGTTAACTTTTCCAGCCCTCTGCACTCCCTACTCCCTCAGTGGGGACACTTCACCTCCTCTCCAGTTTTACATCATTACTGACTGTTCTTCCAACCATTTCTACCACATTCAATTCCACCCTTTGTCTCATTGCAAGAAATATTGGCCCTCAGCACCCTGACTGTCTCAGAGAGGGTGCAGAATGTTCTCACGGGGGAGAGAGGCCAGCAGGAGGTCATTGTCCACATTGGAACCAACGATATAGGAAAGGAAAAGGTTGAGGTTCTGAAAGGAGATTACAGAGAGCTAGGCAGAAATTTTAAAAAGGAGATCCTCAAGGGTAGTAATATCTGGATGACTCCCAGTGTTACGAGCTAGTGAGGGCAGGAATAGAAGGATAAAGCAGATGAATACATGGCTGAGGAGCTGGTGTATGGGAGAAGGATTCACATTTTTGGATCATTGGAA
>NC_057716.1:12918284-12927788 GCF_004010195.1 Chiloscyllium plagiosum | reverse complement strand
CCATGCTTACAATGCTAATCAAATAAATATCAGTTTTTACTGTATTTAGAAATTAAAATTAAGTTTTAAGTGAGTTATTTAAAAAATTGAAACTCTTTAATATTAACTCAATTACATTTATCAGTTTGCGTATTTGTTTGAATATCCTTTAAAAGGTTAATCTTTGGTTTAGTTTCAAGACTGTGTCTGAGGACAAAGATACTGTACTCTGACTGTGTGGTTATAATACCGGTTTCACAATCCAGCTGTCAAGTTCAAACCCCAACGTGGCTTCTACTGGAAACATTTGCATGAAAGCTGTGGAATTTTTATAAAACCTGACACCCTTATTCGGTCCAGTCCGTATATAACTCTGAGGGCTGCCTCACTAAAACCAGAAAAGAACAATAAAGTTTGTGTTTCGGAATCACTCACATTCCAAACAAGTACAAAGTAGAATGAGGCTAATTTTTCTTTTCTATAGCAATTGGAAAAAGGTTTAAGATACATCTGAGAGTTGTGAGTATTTGCAGTTTGTAATCTGAGTGTGTGGATTTTAAAGAATCCCCAAGCAGCACCACATGCTTTAATTGGAGAATGAATGGAAATCATCTCTTTTTTCATGTTGTGAGGGCTTATAATTTTCTATTAAGCTGAAGGTTGAATTTTTAAAGGTACGTTCAGACTTCTGCTCCTTATTTGCATGGTTGCCAAGTTTTGAAAGGACTTGTATTTACGAACAAATATGATTAATTTAAATGATGTACTCAGAGAAGTATAATTTGAGCAGTTGAAAAATCTGATCTTAAATAATTTTTTGACAGTTAAAGAAAGATATAGATTTTATATATATAGGGAATAGAATACTTTTTATTGTAAATCCAACTAAATATATATACATACACAAAATGAACCTTTCAGCCCATCCATACCTGTGCTAGCTGTTTGAAAACACTATTCAATTAATCCAATTCCCCTGTTCTTTTTCCATTGTACTGTTAAACTTTTATTTTTGTTGTCCAATTCACTGTTGAAACTTAATCGTGAATCTGTACCCACCAGCTTTTAACATACCACATTCCAGATCTTTGCAACTCACTGTGTAAAACAAATGTTCTCAATTCTCCTCTGATTCTCCTGATTTTCTGTTGTGTTGAGTCTATACTGCCCAGTTACTGACAATCCTATTACCGGTAGCAGTTTCTCTCTTTTTACTAATTGCAACCATTCATGATTTTGAATACCTTAATTCTCATCTGAACCTTCTTAACTTCAAGCGGAACACCCAACTTCTTCAATTTCTCCACATAACTGAAATCTCTCATATAACATTCTGGCAAATCTCTTCTGCACTTCCTCCTGAACCTTGACATTCTTCTTAAAATGCGGGGCCAGCATTGGGCAGTTCAGCCAGCACTTCCTTTTCCTAAGAGATAATGGGGCAGTTAGCGAGACAGTCAATAATCGGGTGGGTTGGCACCAGGGAGATACCTGCTCTGTTCTGACCACAAGACAAAGTAACCTCTAGATGGGAAGGCCCATGGTCAGCCTTCCTGACATGCCATCAGTTAAGGTCCTTAAGTGGTTGGTCAACAACCTCTTGAGGGCTTCATCCTATCACTTCCTTGACTAGCTGTGTTCTCAGCAGGAGAGAAACTGGCAATGTTGTGTGAATAACCCTATGGGAAGGTGGTAGCCTGGTGGTTTTATTGCTGGACTTTTAATCCAGAGACTCAGGCAATATTCTGGGGACCTGGATTCAAATACCACCATGGTAGAAGTTGGAATGTGAATTCAATGAAAGAAAACCTAGAACTAAGAGTCAAATGATGACCATGAAACCATTGTTGATTGTCAGAAGACCCCATCTGATTCACTAATGTTCTTTCGGGAAGTGAACTGTCATCTCTTACCTGGTCTGGCCTACATGTGACTCCAGACACACTGAAATATGGTTGACCTTAACTGCCCTCTGGACAATTGAGGATGGGCAATAAATGCTGGCCTAACTAATGATGTCCACACCCTATGAATGAGTAAAAATCAAGGTTCTGTGATATGGAGTTTGTGTCCTGGTGGTATTCCGATGTTTGGGACCTGACGGTTTTGTGAGAACTGTGGCCCGGAGGTTGAAAAAATGCTACAGAGGCTGATATCTTTTCACAAAGTCACCCTCTATTTACCCTCCCTTGACACTGATACTTCAGGTTCCAGAATGAACAGAAACTCTGACATGCTTCTTTGCATCTGTCAGTCAGGGCTCCCTGATTCATAGAGTCATAGAGATGTACAGCATGGAAACAGACCATTTGGTCTAACCCATCCATGCTGACCGGATATCCCAACCCAATCTAGTCTCACCTGCCAGCACCCAGCCCAGATCTTTCCAAACCCTTCCTATTCAAATACCCATCCAAATGCCTCTTAAATGTTGCAATTGAACCAGCCTCCAACACTTCCTCTGGTAGCTCATTCCATACATGTACCAATCTCTGTGTGAAAAAGTTGCCCCTTAGGTCTCTTTTATATCTTTCCCCTCTCATCCTAAACCTATGCCCTCTAGTTCTGGACTCCCCGATCCCAGGGAAAAGACTTTGTCGATTTACCCGATCCATGCCCCTCATAATTTTGTAAACCTCTAAACGGTCACCCCTCAGCCTCCGACGCTCCAGGGAAAACAGCACCAGCCTATTCAGCATCTCCCTATAGCTCAAATCCTCCAACTGTGGAAACATCCTTGTAAATCTTTTCTGAACCCTTTCAAGTTTCACAACATCTTTCCAACAGGAAGGAGACCAGGCATGCAATATTCCAACAGTGGCCTAACCAACGTCCTGTACAGCTGCAACATGACCTCCCAACTCCTATACTCAATACTCTGATCAATAAAGGAAAACATACCACGCCTTCTTCACTTTCCTATCTACCTGTGACTCCACTTTCAAGGAGCTATGAACCTGCACTCCAAGGTCTCTTTGTTCAGCAACACTTCCTAGGACCTTACCATTAAGTGTATAAGCCCTGCTAAAATTTGCTTTCCCAAAATGCAGCAACTTGCATTTATCTGAATTAAACTCCATCTGCCACTTGTCAGCCCATTGGCCCATCTGGTCAAGATCCTGTTGTAATCTGAGGTAACCCTCTTCACTGTTCACTATACCTCCAATTTTGGTGTCATCTGCAAACATACTAACTCTACCTCTTACACTTGCATCCAAATCATTTATGTAAATGACAAAAAGTAGAAGACCCAGCACCGATCCTTGTGGCACTCCACTGGTCACAGGCCTCCAGTCTGAAAAACAACCCTCCACCACCACCACCCTCTGTCTTCTACCTTTGAGCCAGTTCTGCATCCAAATGGCTAGTTCTCCCTGTATTCCATGAGATCTAACCTTGCTAATCAGTCTCCCATGGGGAACCTTGTCGAACGCCTTACTGAAACCCATATAGATCACATCTACCACTCTGCCCTCATCAATCCTGTTTGTGACTGCCTCAAAAAACTCAATCAAGTTTGTGAGACATGATTTCCCATGCACAAAGTCATGTTGACTATGCCGAATCAGTCCTTGCCTTTCCAAATACATGTACATCCTGTCCCTCAGGATTCCCTACAACAACTTGCCCACCACTGGTCTTTAGTTCTCTGGCTTGTCCTAACCACCCTTCTCAAACAGTGGCACCACATTCAACCAGATTAATTGTCCCAAAAGGGGGATTTCATACTTTATGAGGTCAACCTAGCTGACAATCACTACTACCATGTTGTGGACTTTGGGGCTTGGAGGTGTTCTCGGGGTTGGTGCCTGGTGATGGTGTGCGATGTGGGGCCTGGTGGCGTTCTAAGATTTGGGCACTGTTGATATTGTGGGGTTTGGGGCTTGGTGGTATTGTGGGATTTGGTGCCTGGTGGTGATGTTATAGGTTTTTGGGGTTTGGTAGTGATGTTGTAGGCGTTTGGGGTCTGATGATGTTGTAGGTTTTTGGGGCCTGGTGGTGATGTTGTAGTGGTTTGGGGCCTGGTGATGTTGTCAGGGTTTGAGGCCTGGTGGTGATGTTGTAGGGGTTTGGGACCTGGTGATGGTGTGGAGTTTGGGGCCTGGTGATGATGTTGTAGGGGTTTGGCGCCTGGTGACATTTTGGAAAGAAAAGATGAGTGGCGAAGCCGGGAATGGCACCTTTTGGGTGAGGTAGTTATGGGCCCCCAACTATGGAGGCTCCTCAATCTGATACTGGAATTCATAGGCATTTACTTCTTGAATCCACAATGAGAAACTACCAGATTTTGTGTGTTTGTAAAATTTTGAAAGCAGAAGGACAATGGGACGTACAGCCGTAACCCAGCTCCTGGGATTGGATTACTCACCCAGCTCAGTTTGCAGCTTCATTTGAACCACATCAGAGTACGTTATAGTTGGGAATCAGATTTCTAAGATGTTAGTCTCCTATGTGGCCTAAACATGTCTGCCCTTATTGATTAAAAATTCAGCCCAAGATCTATGAAGCTGTCTACCACATTAGACATATTCACATCTCTGCCTTCAATACCTCAATATATTGCATTGCATTTTTATCTCTTACCTTGCTGAAGGGAATCAATGATGAAGAATGAAAGGATCAGACCAAAGACAGCCAGCATGGGCATTGTGCGGTACATTTTCATTGTTGGGTTAAAACATTGGCTGTTCTAGCTGGAATTAAAGAAAATTTCAATCGTATTTAAAAACTTTGCACAGGTTACATAACACGTTCACAGACCATCTGATCCTAACATGTACATGTACATTTTATTTATTTAGTCAAGTAAGATTCTCACTGTTTTGAAATTAAGATTCACCTCAAATGAGTCTTTCCCAGAGTCCACATTACTTAACAATACATTGTTAAAAATCACACAACACTGGTTATAGTCCAACAGGTTTAATTGCAAGCACTAGCTTTCGGAGCGCTGTGCTTTCATCAGGTGGTCGTGGAGTACACAGTTGTAAGACACAGAATTTATAGCAAATTTAAAAATGTTTCAGCTCATAATAAATAAAAGCCAGCCAGCTGACAAATTAAAGCTGAGAAGGTGCTCAGGAGAGAAGTCGGACTCTGGATTGATATACAATTACCTGCATATGTCGGTCTCAGTCTGGCAGGGTCATGTGATCTCTCCCTTGAGGCATACACCCTGTAGGCCACCATCTTAAGCTTCACTTCAGTAAAGCCCTTGTGTTCAACACAGTTCTGAGAAAGGGTCACTGCACCTGAAACAGTAACCCTGATTTTTTCTCCACTGCTGCTGGGGGACCTGCTGAGCTTCTCCAGCAATTTCTGTTTTTTTTTTATTTCCAGCAGCCACAGTTCTTTCAGTTTTTATTTAATTAAAAACTGTGCCGCTCATTTCACTCAGAAGAGTTTCGTTTCATAAAACCAAAAGATATAGAAGGAGAATTAGACCATTTGGCCCATTGAGACTGCTCTGCCGTTCAATCATGGCTGCTATGTTTCTCAGCCTCATTCTCCTGCCTTCTCCCCTTAACCTTTGATCCCTTTACTCATCAAGAACCTATTTATCTCTGTCTTAAAGACATTCAATGATTTGACCTCAGTTACTTTCTGCAATAAGTTCCATAGTTTCACCAAACTCTGGCTGAAGAAGTCCTTCCTCATCTCAGTTCTAATTGGTCATCTTTCACCCGGAGGCTGTTCCCTCTGATCATAGTCTCTCCATCTAATGGAAACATCTTCTCCACATCCACTTGATCCAGTCCTGTCAGTTTGCTGTTCTCTGACTTTGCCCTTGTGAGTAGAAGACATGTCTTCAGCATTTAATTTAGCCCATTATTTCCTGATTAACTCACCCTAACCAAAAGTTTTCAATGTCGGTGATGCATCAAAATATACATTGGCCATTCGCTTCTTTTAGGAGGTAATCGTAAATAATTGATTAAATTAGGTTTAACTTAATATTAGCAAAATTTCAATGGTTGAAGGCTTCAGCATGTTGGAATATTATCACAAAAACCCAGCAATACTTCCAAAGTCTCTTATTCATACAATTTAGCTGCAACTTATCATAAGATTAAAAATAACTAGTTTATTTGTTCTACAACAGAGATAATTGCAATCACAGGAAGAAAATCTTATCTTAACACCAGAATAGATGTTTGCAATATTCCATCATAGGTCCGGCATCTGCAATGATTTCCTGTTTTCATGCTGTACATCCCTATCACTCGATGGTTCTAGACTTCAGCAAGTCTGGTTCTGCTACGGTATTCAACAAATCCAATTTCTCTCTTGTATATTTTCTGTGTCAACTATAATGTCTCAAATTGCGGCCTCATTGTTAATAATTCATGGGCAACATCAGTTACACTTATTTAGAGTTTTTTCAAGCAAGTCTTTGGCCCATTGTTGATTACCTTCCAGGAGATCCATGCAGTTATCCCTAATATTTGAATTTCTCTCAAACTCTTAGAATTCATTTACTTTATCATGGATGAATATCAACTGAGCAAACTTTCATCTATATATATCTACAGATCATTTTTCTACATGAGCATGTGTGGGTATTGTACAATATCATACTGTTTTAATGCAAAAAGAGGACAAAAGTACACAGCTAAGGTAATCCAAGATGAAGGATGGGAAAAATTTCTGGCTGTAACAGCTGCTCCTTTTTTTGAGGTATTTTAGGTGTTGGAGGTGATTTTCTCGAATTACAGGAGCAGCAATTACCGTTTTATATGCTGTTGCATTGTTTTGGAACTTTGGAAAAAAAGTCAAAACAACAGCAGTTTTAAAAGGGAGAAGAACAGACAAAGGAAGCACATGGTGAGGTCAGTGCAGAAGAGAAAGAAAGACAGAGAGAGAAAACCTGCACAGTTTACTGCCTTTGATGTTTGAATTCGTGTATTGCTGGACATCGGAGTGCATCTGGGAAAATGATCAAACAGTGAAATTCACAACTAATCTTGGAGGAACTGTTGGGCAAAGTTCACAGCACAGAATCAGATAAGTTAATCGTTGTTTTACGTGTGGCCTACAGAGAATCTGCAGTAGCGAGTAGAGTAGATTCTTTCTTGATTATATATTTTTGGAGATATGTCTCTTGGTTAAACTTAAACTATAAGCCATAACTATTAATTTAACCTGGGGCAGTGTTTGTAGAGGAATAAGACGGTGTTATTTTCTGGGTCTATAGATTGTGAAGGACCAAAGTTGGCCTTTAATAGAGTGATATGTACTGCTTGTCAGATGTGGGAATTTAAGGGTTACTGCGGATTATATCTGCCATAAATGCTGCTGGCTGCAAATTTTATCAGATCGAATGGATCGGTTGGAGAGACAGTTAGAAGCAATGAGGAATTTGCAACAGCAACAGTATGTGATGGATGGCAGTTATAGGAAGGGGGGGGGGGGCAAGTCTCAGATACAGTCACATAGATGGGTTAACTCCAGGAAAGGTAAGAGAGTGCAGGAGTCTTTTGTGGATATAACCATTTCAAACAGGTACGCTGTTTTGGAAAATGTAGGGGGTGATGGATTCTCAGGGGAACGTAGCACGAACAGCTAAGTTTCATAGGGGGTATGGAGACTGGCTCTAATGCAACGAGGGGTAAGTCGGGTTCCAAGAGATCAATTGTGTTAGGGGATTCTCTAGTTCCGAGGTACAGACAGGCATTTCTGTGGCCAGCAGAGAAAAATCAGAATGGTGTGTTGCTTCCCTAGTGCCAAGATCAAGGATGTCTAGAGAGGGTGGAGAATGTTCTCATGGGGGAGAGGCCAGCAGGAGATCATTGCCCACATTGGAAACAAAGACTGCCATAGTGTTAAGGGTTTAGATGGAGAGGAATTACTTAAGTGTGTACAAGACAATTTTCTGATTCAGTATGTGGATGTACCTACTAGGGAAGGTGCAAAACTTGACTTACTCTTGGGAAATATGGCAAAGCAGGTGACTGAGGTGTCAGTGGGAGAGCACTTAGGGGCCAGCGACTATAATTCTATTAGATTTAAAATAATGATGGAAAAGGATAGACCAGATCAAAAATTTGAAGTTCTAAATTGGAGAAAGGCCAATTTTGATGATATCAGGCAAGAACTTTCGAAAGCTGATTGGGGGCAGATGTTCGCAGGCAAAGGGACGGCTGGAAAATGGAAAGCCTTCAGAAATGAGATAACAAGAATCCAGGAGAAAGTATATTCCTGTTAAGGTGAAAGGAAAGTCTGGTAGATATAGGGAATGCTGGATGACTAAAGAAATTGAGGGTTTGGTTAAGAAAAAGAAGGAAGCATATGTAAGGTATAGACAGGAAAGATCGAGTGAATCCTCAGAAGAGTATAAAGAAAGTAGGAGTATACTTAAGAGGGAAATCAGGAGGGCAAAAAGGGGACATGAGATAGCTTTGGCAAATAGAATTAAGGAGAATCCAAAGGGTTTTTAAAAATACATTAAGGACAAAGGGTAACTAGGGAGAGAATAGGGTCCCTCAAAGATCAGCAAGGCGGCCTTTGTGTGCAGCCGCTGAAAATGGGTGAGATACTAAATGAGTATTTTGCATCAATATTTACTGTGAACAAGGATGTGGAAGATATAGACTGTAGGGAAATAGATGGTGACATCTTGCAAAATGTCCAGATTACAGAGGAGGAAATGCTGGATGTTGTGAAACGCATAAAAGTGGATAAGTCCTCAGGACCTGATCGGGTGTACCCTAGAACTCTGTGGGAAGCTAGAGAAGTGATTGCTGGGCCTCTTGCTGAGATATTTAATTCATCGATAGTCACAGGTGAGGTGCATGAAGACTGAAGGTTGGCTAACTGGTGCAACTGTTTAAGAAGGGTGGTAAGGACAAGCTAGGAACAATAGACGAGTGAGCCTGATGTCAGTGGTGGGCAAGTTGTTGGAGGGAATCTTGAGGGACAGGATGTACATGTATTTGGAAAGGCAAGGACTGATTCGGCATAGTCAACATGGCTTTGTGCGTGGGAAATCATGTCTCACAAACTTGATTGAGTTTTTTAATGAAGTAACAAAGAAGATTGATGAGGGCAGAGTAGTAGATGTGATCTATATGGACTTCAGTAAGGCGTTCGACAAGATTCCCCATGGGATACTGATTAGCAAGGATAGATCTCACGGAATACAGGGATAACTAGCCATTTGGATACTGAACTGGCTCAAAGGGAGAAGACAGAGGGTGGTGGTGGAGGGTTGTTTTTCAGACTGGAGGCCTGTACCAGGGGGTGCCATAAGGATCAGTGCTGGGTCATCTACTTTTTGTCATTTACATAAATGATTTGGATGCGAGCATAAGAGGTATAGTTAGTAAGTTTGCAGATGACATCAAAATTGGAGGTGTAGTGGACAGTGAAGAGGGTTACCTCAGATTACAACAGGATCTTGACCAGATGGGCCAATGGGCTGAGAAGTGGCAGATGGAGTTTAATTCAGATAAATGCAAGGTGCTGCATTTTGGGAAAGCAAATCTTAGCAGGACATATACACTTAATGGAAAGGTCCTAGGGAGT
>NC_057716.1:12830788-12918250 GCF_004010195.1 Chiloscyllium plagiosum | reverse complement strand
CTTCCTATCGGAAAGATGTTGTGAAACTTAAAAGGGTTCAGAAAAGATTGACAAGGATGTTGCCAGGGTTGGGGGATTTGAGCTATACGGAGAGGCTGAACAGGCTAGGGCTGTTTTCTCTGGAGCGTCGGAGGCTATGGGGTGACCTTATAGAGGTTTACAAAATGATGAGGGCCATGGATAGGATAAATAGGCAAAGTCTTTTCCCTGGGGTTGGGGAGTCCAGAACTAGAGGGCATAGGTTTAGGGTGAGAGGGGAAAGATATAAAAAAGACCTAAGGGGCAACTTTTTCATGCAGAGGGTGGTACGTGTATGGGATGAGCTGCCAGAGGATGTGATGGAGGCTGATACAATTGCAACATTTAAGAGGCATTTGGATGGGTATATGAATAGGAAGGGTTTGGAGGGATATGGGCTGGGTGCTGGCAGGTGGGATTAGATTGGGTTGGGATACCTGGTCGGCATGGACGGGTTGGACCGAAGGGTCTGATTCCATGCTGTACATCTCTATGACCCTATGAGTCTATAAACATGGACATGCTGACAATGCTGAACAAAATGGCCAAATAGGTACAACCAAGTTCACATTAACTTTAACCCCAAAAGCACATAATTGAATGAAAATATCAATCTTTGTTCTTAAGATGCTTTCTGGAAGCCTAAATCAGTTGAAAAATAGCAGTTTAGTACAACTGAGTGGCATTCTGAACCACCTCTGAGACAGTTAATTGTTAATGTTATGATGGAGGATCTGAAGACACATGTCAGCGAGTCTGTGTAACGGGGAGCAAGTTCCCTTCTCCAAAGGCACATTAATAAAACAGATTTGTTTTATGACAATCCAGTGGGTTTATGATTACCATTACTGGGAGCATAGCTTTATTCCAGATTTCTTAATTACTTGGATTTAAATTCCTCCAATTGCTTTAGTGGGATTTGAACTCATGCTGTTAGAGCATTAGTCCAGATCTCTGAATCACTGTTCCAATAAGTTAATCATTATATCATCATTTCCCTGGTGGACATAAGTTGGACACAGACATGTGCTGAGCATATGGAGATCAATTGAAAGTCTCTGAATGTGGAGAGCCACTTAAGCTTTGTACAACTTCGTAAGTACAGACACTGTCTTGACAATAATCATAAATCAAGAGGTGGAAGGAAGAGAGGAACGTGGCAAAACTACAATCATGAGGGAAATGGGACTGAGCAAAGAGGTATCAGCTGTGTTGGTGTTAATATTCCAAAATTCCCAAGACTCAGGAAAGGTTCCACCAAACTGGAAAGATGCAAATGTAGCACCTTTATTCAAGAAGAAAGGGAGGCAGAAAACAGGAAACTATAGGTCAATTAACTTGATGTCTATTATGAGGAAGGTGTTAGAATTGAACATGAATGAGATTATAGTTGCACACATTAAGATAATTGGAGAGAATGAGGGAAATTATTTTGAATGAATTTATTGGAATCTTTAACGGAATAACATACACTTTGGATAAGGGACAGCCTGCAGATATTATTACACTTGGATTTCATTTGCATTTGATAAGGTGCCATACTAATGGTTATTGCAGGAAATAGGATTTCACGGTATGGGGAAAACATTAGCATAGATAGAAGATTGGCTGGCTCATAAGTGAGCATTTGTCTGACTGGTAAGATATGACAAATGCAGTCCCACTGGGGGTTGTGCTGGAACTTAAACATTTTGAAATTTACAATAACTTAGATAAAGAGAATGACGACATCGAAGCTACATTCACAGAAGGCACCAAGATAGGTAGGAACATATGTTGTGAAGAAGACATAAGGATGTTGCAGATAGATATAGACAGCTTGAATGAGTGGGCAAAATTCTGGCAGATAGGGTATAATGTGCGTGAAGTTATTCATTTTGGCAGGAAGAATAAGATGATTACTTAAATGGAAATTGACTGCCAAATTCCAAGGTCTAGAGGTATTTAGGTATCTGGTACAATAGCCACAAAATGTTAGGATGCATGTACAGCACTTGATCAAGGATACAATGCTCTCATTAATTATGGCAAGAATTGAACATAAATCTAAGGATGTCATGCTTCAGTTATGCAGGTTATTGGTGAGAATCACATAACGAATATTTATGCAGATTAAGTCTTCTTATTTAATGAAGGCTGTATGGTGCAGTAGCAGCGCAAAGGAGGCTTACCAGATTGATATCTGGAATGAATAGATTGTCTTGTGAAGAAATAGATTGAACAGGCTGGGCTTGTTTTCACTGGAGTTTAGATGAATATGGGCGACTTGATTGAAGTGTATAAGATTCTGAATGGTCTTGTTGAGGTAGACAAGGAAAGGACAATTCCTCCTGTGGGTTAGTCCTGAACTAGGAGTTTACAAATTTGAGGTCATGCTTTCAGAACGGAGGTAGGATGATTTTGTTTTCTTCTCTCAGACAGGGTTTGTGTGGCTTTGGAACTCTCTGCCTCAGAAGACAGTGGAGTTAGTGACATGAAATATTTTTAAGATAGAGCAGGGGAATCAAGGATTGTTGTGTTAGATGGGAATGTGGAATTTGAAACACAAACAGATCAGCTCTGATGAATTGATGGGAAGAGCAGGCTTGAGGAACCAAATGTACCATTTCTGCACCTATTTCATGTGTTCATGTGTTCGTATGACTTGGGAATGATTCAGAAAATAAGTTATAGCATGTCTTCATTAATTGAGGTTCAGATAATCCATCCATAATTGAGCAAATTAACAATCAGTTCACACTGAAGCTGAGGCTGAAGGAATTCCAATGCTTACTATGTTATGTTCAAAGTAGTGATGAGGTGTGGAAACATTCTCATAGATCTATGGATGAGGAGTGGGTGGTTGTTCATCAGATAGTAGTACCATCCAGATACTCGAAAGAAGTATTGCAAATAGAACTTGAAATTCCTGTGCAGAACATGTAGATTTTTGGAAAACCCAAGCATCAATAACCAGGTATTTTACTTGGTCAAAACTTCATAAGAATGAAGTGCAGTTCTGTAAAAGAAACCCACACATGTCAGCAAGTGGGTAAACCTCAACTTGTAATCAACTTGACACCCTTAATACTCACATCAGGTTTTGAAGAACTATTCAGTAAAGTATAAGTGTGCAGTGTCAGATCATTACTGAAGACAAAAGCAGTACACAGTATGTCCTTACCATCTTGGATAGGACAGCCCAATATCCAGAAACTATTCCTTTGTGGACAGTGAGAGCCAAACTAGTGATGCAAAAACGAATTCAGTTCTTTTTTTAATCATTTATGGACTACATTCAACCCAAGCTTCCAACTTTATGTTCAAAGATTTTGAGAACATACTAAGTGGTTTTGGTATCAAAACAATTTCATTGTCTATCATTCACAAATACAGAGAACTTTGGAGAGACACCATCAGACTCTCAATACAATGACTAATATCGAATACGCCAATGATTCCTTTTTTTGTTAAATGTTACCAGAAGCTCCCCAAACTTTGGGTATTGTCCATTAAAATTGATCTAAGGTCATGAGATGAGTGCTTCATTGAATTTGATCAAGAAAGTATTTTAAAGAGAGGAAGATGAATCCTTAATATTGGATTGTGTGTTTGTGTTTCTAGAGAGACTAACGGGAGCATACTATGGAGTTCAGAAGTATTTACAAACTTCAGAGGTAAAAGATGAAGGAATAGGCAGACAAACATGCGCTCACTAGAATATTTCAAAGAGGAGACAAAGTATTCGTATTATTCCCTTAACAATATGAAACTCTGAAAATGAGATTCAGTGATCCATGTAACTAAGAAGGTTAATAAGGTGAATTACTTAGAACATACTCCAGATTATAGGAAGAAAGATTGGTTATGTCGCATAAATATTTCAAAGATCAATTAAAGTAACTTAGGGAATTTAAGATTTGGAGGTGCCGGTGTTGGACTAGGATGTACAAACTTAAAAAGAATCACACAACACCAGGTTATAGTCCAACAGGTTTATTTGGAAGCACTGGCTTTCAGAGCGCTGCTCCTTCATCAAACCTGTTGGACAAAAACCTGGTGTTGTGTGATTTTTAACTTAGGAAATTGAAGGAAATCTGTAGAGATACATCAAGGTGTACATTGCTGGTCAGGCATAATGTGGATGTAGAGGAATCAGCACCAATAAAACAACATCCTTACAGTTTAAGCCTGGAAAATCTCATTTGAAATGGAGATTCAATATATGCTCAAAATTGCTCGATTGAATCTAGTTATCTAAAGATCTATAACAAAATCAGGTCAAGGTAATATGGTCGAGTGTCAAATAGCCTTTGAGAAGCTGAAGGCATTCTTAATAAATGAATTTGTGTTGGCTCTCCCTAACTTCACAAAAGCTTTTAAAACAACAATCGGCGCTAGACTTAGGAATGGGTGTGATCTTACTGCAAGATGATGAATCAGGAATAAAGAAGCTGGTATTGCACTTTTCTAAGAAAGTGAAGCAGTTTCAAAAGAAGTACTTTACAGTGGAATAGGAGACACTGGAATTGTTACTGGCCCTTAGACATTTTGGAGTTTATGTCCATCACAGTCACAAAGAATCATAGCCCCTTGGCTTTAATAGAAAATTTAAAAACAAACTGTGAGATCATTTCAGCCCTTTAATGGAAGAATTGCTCATATTGCTTGAAAGGATAATGCAACTACAGACACACATCATCAAAAGTATAATGATGCTGGAATAGTTTGAAAATTTAAGAAAAGAAAATAAGAAATTGTACAAATCCTGGATAAAGGTTGATTGAAGTGAAACACTTTTGTGTGATTTACTGTATATGCGTTTACCTAGTGAGGAAACAGGTTTAACGTTATATTTCATCTCTCCAAAGGTGGAGGTATTTAAGGACAACATATATCTTATTTGAAATATAAACTGGAAATTGGTTCATGATAGAGAAAGAGCCATATTTTCTTTTAAAAATCAAAATAAAAGTGAAACTGCATGGTTATTACTCATTGCTTACACAGGGTATATAACTTATACTGAAACAATATTTGATATGTTTGTGCAACTTTATGTTGAAAAGAGAAACTGCTCAAGAGTAGTATTATACTGGGTGCAAGAGATAGTGTTGTCACAGAACTGAAAGAAGAGAGCAGTGGGCACTCAAACCTCCAAATGTCTGCAAACAAACTCGATCCATCTCTCTCCCTCCATGGGTGGAAAAGAGATAACACTCATAGACTCTGCAAAAAGAAGACACTTCTAACTCAAAACAAGCCATGCGTTCAATTCAGGATCACCACAGTTGATGTAAATGTGACACCATTACCAAAAATCAAATGACATTGTAAGAAAGTCACTTATTTCCCATTGTGATTTAGAATCTCAGTCCACAGACTTTGCTTCTTGTAGCTTACGTTTTCTACTCATGATATTCCTAAAATCCTGGTTGTCTCAATGACCGTGTCAATCCTATCTGTGAATGAATGTGCTCGTGTTTTTCTTAGATTAGATTCCCTACACAATGGAAACAGGCCCTTTGGCCCAACAAGTCCACACCGATCCTCTGAAGAGTAACCCACCCAGACACATTCCCCTACATTTATCCCTGACTAATGCACCTAATACTATTGGCAATTTGGCAATCTTTGGATTGTGGAAGGAAACCGGAGCATCTGGCGGAAACCCACACAGACACGGGGAGAGTGTGCAAACTCCACACAGACAGTTGCTCAAGGTGGGAATCAAACCTGGGTCTTTGGCGCTGCGAGGCAGCAGTGCTAATCACTGAGCCACCATGCCATCCCATGTTTGGTTTTAAAGATGGTATAACTTAATTTACATGCTCATAATTAATAGTCTTTTTTTCCACATATTAGTGGACAAGTTTGTTACAATTAAGTTTTTATTCCATGTTCATTGATGGAACCTAGAGTTTTTTTAATTGTAGATTATGATCCAAGAGACTAAATAGGTCAGAATGTGACAATTTGTGGACTAATGGGGCTAGCTTCCCATCCGAGGCATGACACATTGCATGTGCTTTAAAAATTTGGTTGTTCTGGAAGATGCGTCCAATGTCCCAATGACTAAATTGCTCTTGTTGTTGAACAAAGTTAGAAAGTATTTGGAAGCTGATTAGCATCCTTATAACTTTTATTAAAAACTACTTATGTTTGTTGCATGAGGAATAATGAATTTATGAATGGAGTCCTCCAAGAATGGACACTAACACCCACCATTGGTCTCAGCATTCATCACATGAATACAAACCTCAGTGCAAATTCTGACTAAAGATACATTCAGGCAGGAAGGATGCCCTATCAGCATTCGTTGGTTTGTGTCCTTTTGTCTTCAGCAAAAATGTTTTTCTCCACTTATAATCTAATCTTGTATATAAATGGCAATTTGGTTGAGATGTGGTTTTTAAAAAAAGTAATCATATGGCCCTCATTTATCTTGTGTGATCTGTCCTTTTGTGGTGCAAAAATGGCACATGGTTTGGATTGTGCCATTTCATGAATATGTTAATACTATTTATCATATCCCAGAAATTATTGAAAACATATGTTGAAAAAATGCCGATTCCACATAATGAAGTAATCTAATCACACTGACCAGACTTAGCTTCAAAACAATTTTGCTCACTCAACTGGATTTAAAGTCATTTGTTCTAAACTTTTTTTGATGGAAAATTGTCCAGTGTATTGTACCAGAAATGGATAGTTTCTCTTTTAGAAAGAGCAGTTCTAAGTCCTAGACTGTGAGCCATTATTCCCTCTTTTGAAGAGAAAATGGAATTACTGCAAACAACAGAGAAATTAGCCTTTATACAATAATGTTCCTATCAAATTCCCCTAAGCAACAAAATTGCTATTTAACTGCTCATTTAAACTGTTGCAGCACGGAATTCCCATACAAAATGGGTCAATAGGAAAAGAGAAACTTAGGAACATAAGTAGTAGGAATCGACCTTTAACACCTCACACCTGCTCTGCCTTTCTACAATATGGATAATCTTCTACCTCATTACCACTTGCTGTGTTATCCCCATATCCCAAAATCTCACCTATGCCAGAGGTGTGTATAAACATCTCTGAGCACGTATATTAGAAAACAGTTTTTTTCGAGGAAACATCTGCAAATCCCAGTTAAAAATCTTCATGTTCCAATATGTCCATTCTTGCGCTGCCACTTACATTATGTTTGTTTTCCCTTTTCTTGATGTTTACAAAGTATCGTGAGAGAAGTGGAAATTTCAAGTTGAGGGGAAGTGTTGTGGCTGTGATAGACAGTTATCAGGTCTGAGGTGGAGGGGGGGTATCTCTCTGGCTATTGGTTTTGGGGCACCGGTGTCAGGTGCAGGAGTAGTTGTCAGATCCAGGTTTTCCAACCACCAGCCAGCAGCCATCCAGTCTGGGAGGTTAGGGAAAAGCCACGTACGCCAGGTCTTGAGGGTGTGTTTAAATTGTGTTAGAGATGGGGAGCATAGGAGAGAGGGATTTGGTGTGCAGGTGTCCAAGGAATGTATAAGGTCAAGGTGATGATGCTAGGGGGGTAAACAGTGAGTCTAGCATTCAGTTTAATGGCTACCTCAGATTCTTAATAGTTTTTCAATCCTCCAACTTTTCCTGGATGAGTATTAACTTAACTGTATCAGAACCCTCTAAATTCCCCAAACATAATGTGTACATTTGCAGGGGGGGGAGGGAGGGGGGGGGGGGTCCAATTTAAAGGGATTGTCAACCAGAATCTTCTATTCCCAGGGCAATTCCCAAAAGGTCAGATGTATCTGGGATTCTCCACAGTGTCAGTGCACAATTCCAGTCCATGCCATTGAAATGACTTTCTGGCGACCGGAATATCTGAACCAATATTCTTAAAAGAATAAGCAGGGTAGATGCAAATACTGGCAGGTCTACAACCAGACAACGTAATCTCAAACTAAGGAGCAGGCCATCTATGAATGAAATGTTGATGAACCTCTTCACCCAGAGGCTGGAAAACATTTAGAATTCTCTACTCCATAATGTGGTAGAAGCTGGGTTTTTGAGCACGTTTGAGTCAGACCTCGATAGATTTGATTTGGAGGTATCGGTGTTGGACTGGGGTGGGCAAAGTTAAAGAGTACACAACACCAGGTTATAGTCCAACAGGTTTATTTGGAAGCACTAGCTTTTGGAGCGCTGTTGATGAACCACCTAATGAAGGAGCAGTGCTCCGAAAGCTAGTGCTTTTTAACTCAATAGATTTCTATTAGTAATGACTTGAATGGATATGGGGATATCCATTAGGTGGCAATAAATATACTGTGCTGAAAAATGTGTTGCTGGAAAAGTGCAGCAGGTCAGGCAGCATCCAAGGAGGAGGAGAATCGATGTTTCGGGCATAAATGCTTCTTCAGGAATCCTCACTTTCTCCTAATAAATATACTGTACCCAACACAATGGTAACTCAGCCTGTCTGTTGCCTGCCTATCAGCTTATGAAGTACTGACAGGCACCACAAAGTGAGTTCCTTGTCCTATCAGGTGCCTCGATACTGGTGCATCAGGTTGCTAGATATTGTGAGCCAGTTAAAGTGCAGCAATTTCTGGGTCCTGGGGATCACCGATTGAGGCCTACTGTGGAACAGATCCAGGAAATGGAAAGGAAGATTTCTTCATTTCCGTTTTGTCACAGGGTGGGGTTTGCAGAAAAAGTAGGGGACGGGGGTACTGAGGCAAGGACAGAGGCCATCCCTTTGCCCGCCATCCATGCCTCTGGTTTCTCCCAATCTGGGGCAATTGGAGGCAATCTCCCTAAACTTTGCAAGCATGTCACCTTGGTTTCTGTGCCAGAACTCGCCACCTTTTTCACCCGCTAGGGAGGCAACTGATTGGGGCAATGGTGTCTTGAGGTCTTTGTGTGGTGATAGATTGACCACTCAAAGGAATTATTACAGTTTCCCTTTATAGTAAACTCACCCAATTATTTCTGCCTGCAATGTGAGTAATGATTAGTGTAAGGAAAGAGGCAATCAGTCATGAAGTTTGTTAGATTTGATTTCTCTTCATCCTGTGGTATTATTACTAGGCCTTTGCCCTACTATGCAATGCTCATTCTTCCTACTTTGAATGTTTTATTGACTACATCAGGTATCTTCTACACCAAAATGAACACAACTAACCCTTTATGGGGTGCAGCTTGGCTTTAAGTAGAACAGATTAGCTTTAATTGATTTACAAACCAGGGTCGTAATATAACATTCTTTTATTCATTTATGAGATGTGGACATTGCTGGCTAGGCCCACATTTATTGCCCATCCCTAGCTACAGAGAGGGCAGTTAAGACTCAACCACATTGCTGCGGGTCTGGAGTCAGAGACAGGTCAGACCAGATAAGGATTGCAGTTTCCTTCGCCAAAAGCTATTAGTGAACCAGATGGGTTTTTCCTGATAATTGATTCATGGTCATCAATCTCGATGCCAGATTTTTATTGAATTGTTATGGTAGGATTTGAGCTTTAGTCCATGAAACAACACTTGGATCCTCTGAATTAATAGGCCAATAATAATACTACTAGACCATCATCTTCCCTTATAACTTAATAGCATGTTTAGCTGAGACCCAGTTTATCTTCTTCTGTAGATACAAATGATCCCATTGCATGATCTTGAAAAATAGAAATGGGCAGGCATGATGAAACCCTCCGCTCCTAATCTAATTTTCACCTGTCTGATACATGCCACATAGTGAAGTTAAAAACATCATGTACAATTATCAAAGTTGGAAAAAAGGAACTTGGACATTGGAATATACAAACCAGATGTATTTCAGGGAGCTGCTTTTGGCAGAGAAGGAGAGGGAAATTTGTGACTAGAACCAGCTGGATTAAATTTTCTTTCTCTCAACTTATCAGGAACGAAGAGTGCCTGGTTACAAAGCTGATTAAAAAGAACTATTGGAACACTAAGAGCTCAACGGACAACTTAAATATTTATACTTGCTGAGGATGCAAGAGATCAATTAAACAAACATGGCCTCAAGATAAAATCCTTACACCTCAAAGACTCCTCAACGATGTAAGTTTGCTCCCTGAGCTGAAAGGTTTGTTTTCAGACTTTTCGTCACCATACTAGGTAACATCATCAATGAGAGTGTCCGGTGAAGCACTGGTCTTAGTGATTCACTTCCCTATTTATGTGTTTGGGTTTCCTTGGGTTGGTAATGTCATTTCCTTTGGCAATGTCATTTCCTGTTCTTTTTCTCAGAGGGCGGTCATCAGGATACAAGTCAATGTGTTTGTTGATAGAGTTCCGGTTGGAATGCCATGCTTCTAGGAACTCTCATGTGTGACTCTATTCGGCTTGTCCTAGGATAGATGTGTTGTCTCAGTCGAGTAGTGTCTTTCCTCATCTATATGTAAGGATACTAGTGAGAGTGGATCATGTATTTTTGTGGCTCATTGATGTTCTACACTACATTGGGCAAACAGGTAGAAAACTAGCCACCAGGATACATGAACATCAACTAGCCACAAAAAGTTGATTTAACTTGAACTACTGTACTCCAATTGTTTTCTCCAACTTGATCAAAAGAATGAACATTGTTTGTGACTGATTAAAAACAGACAAAAAAAATGCACTAACCATTAACCACAAAGCTAAAATTTCTGTTCAAATATTAACTAAAGCACAGCTCCTCCTAAAGAGAGGAAAAGATCGACATTAGCTCAGGATATATCACTGATGAGTAAAAAAGTCGAATTGCCAACTAAACTCAAAGCAGATATCAAAGGCAAATAGTTAAAACTATTTATATCAATATTCAAAATATGAAACAAGATCAGAAAATACTGGAATAGACCAACAGGATAGCCAGCAACTGAAAACAGGAAAGACATGTTAAAACATATATTAATGTATGAAAACTCTTCATCAAAAGAGTCAGCTGAGTGAAGCTTCATTATAGAAAAAAACAAGAGATGCAGTAGGAGTGTGCCAATTAATTTGTCAATGAATTTTTTACTTGTTTTCTCACTTGTATTTTATTTCAGCTGTTTATTCACATCATTACTAATCCAAATTGCTTCGGCCTGCATCTATTCACATATTATTTACAAAGACGGCACTGAAGTTTCTAAGAAATTGCAGATTTTTAATCAGATAGAGGTTGTATAACCTTTCAGTCATTTTATTGTGCCTGTCATTGGGGAAAACCATTGATGATAATACAGGGTCATTCTGCTACAATGTGACAGTTGTGTTCCTCTGCAACCTCGCGCTATAGAAAATTGAGCTATTGAAAACTGTTATGGAAAATAGCACTGTAGAAGCTCGCTAATATAAATTCGCTATATCCATTCAGGAGAAAGTTTGCGTTATCCAAACAACATCCACAATCGTCTATTGCCTTACAGCCAATTTACGCTGATGAAACACGTACTAAAGCAGATGAACCTGTATGGTCCACATTTTGAACACTCCATCATTCAAAGACTGCAATAGCCGAGACCGTTATTTTTCGTATGAGAATTAAGGACATCTATTTGATTCTTCAAGTGGATGTACAACATCCCTTGGCACTATGTGAAGAAGACTAAGTAGTTTTATTTTAGAAGGTCCATCCAATTTGATTCAATCAGCAAACATGGACATTCATGTTGCTTGGTACTTGTGTGAGTGTGCTGTGCTCTGACTACAACACAATCGTGAGCACATTTCAGAAGAAATCATTTTTTAAAAATGAACAAGTGTTTTCCTTTTACAAGGAATGTGAGGACATAAAAGATTTATGAGACACATTCCTGGAATCAGAGATTTCAGTGCTGTAGATAAGTTGGAGGAACTGGGACTGTTTTCCTTAGAGAGGGAGAGAGAGAAAATGGGAGACTCAATCGAGGTGTTCAAAATAATGGGGAAGAGTCAAGAAGCAGAGAACCCTGATTTATAGTAATTAATAAAGAAGCAACAGCAACATAAAGAAGATATTCCTAATGTAGCGAATGGTTGGAATCTACAATTTTGGTACTTCCTTGAGAAAAGAGAATTGGAAAATTATTCAAAAGCTATAATGTGCATGGCCACCAGAGAAGGTGGGGAGATAACCTGTTGCTGCAGACAGTCAGCTTGGACACAATGGAATGAAGAGTGTCCTTTTTATTGTAGCCACTTTATGATTCAACAGCTCTGTATTGCCAATGTGCTTTCAATTAAATTCTTCATAGCTTCCATCCTCTGCGACAACATGATTCTGACTCTGGGTGGTTCCACAGGAAACTGTAACCCTCAGGGATCTCACCCCAAATGGTGCTAATCCAAACATGACAGCGTGAATCTTTGTCGGATATTCAACCATGGAGTGCATCATGTTGCACAATTCTGCTTTTGTACAGCATCAGCATTTGCGGTTTTCAGGATCAATGGAAATCAGGCGTCAGAAATATGCCTGGCATCTTCTGTTTCGCCTCGTGCAGTCCCGATTGTTGCTGCCAAATGCAGTGCAGCCCGAACTGAATTTGTCCAACTCAGCACAGAACATAGACTGTATGGCACAAAAGCACCAGAACAGTAAAGAGTTCCTTTTTTTCTTGCTGTATGTAATGAAATGCATTTACACTTTTGCTGCAAATACCATGCAGAGGAAACCACTAGCCTCTGGGTGGTATCTTATCCCAGAACAGCTTTGTGAAACATGTTTTTAGATTTAAATTCTGCACACTGCTGTCCAATCTTTTCTTTATTTAACACAAGTTCTAAAAAGACCAGTACTCAGAACCCATCGAAATGATCAAATCTTCTGAAAACTTCTGATTTTTTAAAGAAATGAAAGTGAATTTGGTCCAATTGCAAGTTATTAACAAGCTGTTGTTTTCTCAACATTTCTTGGTAAAATTAAGGAGTTACAGTGGAACACACTTACAGGTTTTGGAATAAATGCCACAAGAAAGTTTCAAAACAAACGCTGTAATTCTCACAAATTATTTCCAAGAGAACTAAATTCCTGCTGTCTAATCAAAGATATGAATTGATCACTTACAGCTGAGGAAGCGCCTGCAGATTGGAACTGTCCGTATCATGTACAGAATGTGTTCTCACGCAACGCTTCTTCTGTACAGTGTACTATTCATTCCTGTTCATGCTTACAGAGGAGACAAGTAATGAGTTCGAGGATCAGCCTACTCATTGGAGGATATTGCTAAAAGCAAATGTAATTCTTCTGTTAAATGACAGATGAAATTCCATTTCATTGAGCTCGCCCATGCCCCTCCCCTTGAATCACTCTTTCCAAGCACTGCATAAATGTCAATTATGCTGTTGCCAGTACCTGATCTTCAGCCTGAGTCTATGGCATGAAATAATTAATGGAGACATTATTATTGGAGTTTTTATGTCCAACTCTACTGGGGACTAACAGACTGCACAAAGTGACTTAGAAAGCCAAATCAAGCTGCAGTGCAGCTCTTTCAGTTTCATTTGTACCAATTCTCAAACATTTTAAGGCATGATTATTTAACCTCGTCATATCTTGGAACTGCACTCAATTCCAAAATATACCCATGGTATGACAGTAAAACAGAAAGTAAATACAATTCATTTTACTTTGTCCATATCCTCTCACTTTCAGTTCCTTATCCCCAATCTTACTTTTGTTTAGACTTCAATTTGATCACATCCATTTATGCTGCAACACAGAATCTCCAAGAAGAATGAATCAGACCATCTCCCCTTGATGTTCAAACACATTACTGCACTGAATCTCTCAGTATCTGTCTATTAGTCAGAAACTTAACTGGATCCACCAGAACAGGTTAGAGTCAATCAGTTTTCAGCAAAGAATTTACCTCCTGACTGACCAAAGACTGTCCTCTGTCTACAAGGTGTAAGTCGGCAGTGTGCTGGAATGTTTTTCACTTGCCTGAATGAGTGTAAATCCATCATCATTCATGAGGCTTGACACTGTGCTTGGCAAAGCAGCCTGTTTTAATATTATCCTATCCATCACCTTCACAACCAATGCACGGTGAGCAATTGGTTCCATCTGCAAGAAGGACCACAGCAATGTGCCAAGCCTCCTTCAACAACACCTGACAAACACTCAAACTCTATCATTGAGAAGGACAAGGGCAGCAGAATCATGCAAACGCCAGAACCTGCAGGCTCCACTCCAAGCCAACACACCATCCCGACTTGGAGCTACATTGTCATTCTTTTATTGTCACTGCATTGAAATCATGGAATCTCCAACCTAATAGCATTGGAAGCATACCCGCAAAGATGGGCTACCGTCTTTCAAGTGGAATTGTTACCTATATTTAGAGATGGCAACAAATATTGACATTGACAATGGTATCCATAACATGTGAAGGAACAAATAAAATTCAACCTGTTATATTCCTTGACTTACCTGAAAATATGTTGTGCACAGGCGACATTTCTCCTGACTTGGTGCCAAGTTGTTCATGCGAGTGCTAATTTGGTTTGACCACTCCTTCCAGCGCTGAGGCTCAGTAGCAAGGACTGGGAATATTGTCAAGTGAGGATGGACTGAGAATCCTATGCGGCATTGGGGGTGGGGTGTGGGTTCATAGGCCAAAGATGGCACAATGGCTCAGGGGTTAGCACTGCTGCCTCACAGGGACCTGGGTTCAATTCTAGCCTCAGACAACTGTGTGGAGTTTGTACATTCTCCCTGTGTCTGCATGGGTTTCCTCCGGGTGCTATGGTTTCCTCTCACAGTCCAAAGATGTGCAGGTTAGGTGGATTGATCATGTTAACTTGCCCATGGTGTCCAGGGATGTGCAGCTTAGCTGCATTAGCCAATGGGACATGTGGGGTTAGGGCAGTAGGATCGGGGTTGGTTTTAGATGGGAGGGTTATTGTGGACTCAATGGGGAGAATGGCCTGCTCCCACACTGTAGAGGTTCCATGATCTATTCTATCATTAATTTTCTTGATACTAGATTATCATTTTGGAGTTTGTGAGTTCAAAGTTATGTTTGCCATTTATAAATTAGATCAATACGAGAAAGAGATAACCACAGGCAGGATGTTTCATATAGTGGGATTTCATGCCATGCTAAAGGAAGTGTTGATGGGAGACACACGCCCAATTATGTCAGTTGATCCACAATGGGTCAGTGAGGGAAGGGAGGGCTGGTGGTTGTGATGGCAAGACTAGGCAGGAATGGCCCACTGGGGACAATGACAGACCTTCATCGGTTAGTCCACTGAAGATAGTGGAAAGACCAATGATTAATTCTATGGTCACATTCTCGCAGGAGATCATGAAATAGTGCCCCATGAAAATTGCTGCAACATCTTCAAACCCAACTGGTTCAATAATACCCAGAAAGCTAAAAATCTAATCAAATTGGATTTGATTCTAGTCCATACCATCAAATCAACAAGAGATAAGTACTTTAAAACAGAAGGTATTTTTGTCAAACAAAAATGTGCTGCTGAGTTTAGTTTTTAAAAGTTTGGAAGATTGACATAAGAAGAGAATCATATATTGGTTACAGCACATCCCATTGTGACCATGTTGGCTCTCTGCACGAGCAGCTTAGTTCATTCCACTTCCTCACCTTTATTCAGTAGTCTTACAACCTTTTTTTTGTTTCCAGTCCCAGAGCAATTATTTTCTGAAAGCTGTGATTGAATCTTCCTCCACCACATAAGCAGGAAGTACATGTGAATTCCTAACAATGTACAGTGTAAAAAAAGATTTTTCCTCATATCCTCATATCCTCTTTGGCTCCCTTGCCACTGAATTCTTTGGTTCTCAGCTCTTCTACTAATAGCATGCTGCTTTCTTTTATCCACTGTTGAAACCGTTGATGATTTTGAACTCACACACCAATTCTCCTCCTGAACTTTTCTTTCTCCAAGACAACAACCCCAGCTTCTCCAATCCATCCTTGTAACCAGACCGTCTTATGGCTGGAAACGTTCCCATAAACCGACTCAGCACCCTTTCTTAAACAATCCTTTCTGAAATGTAATGCTTAGATCTTGACTTAATATTCCAGGTAAGTTTGAATCAATTCAGGGTCAACATAACTTCCATGCTACGAGAGAGTCATGGAGTTTTTATAGCAATGTAAGAAGCAATTTGGCCTGTTGTGTCCACACCAATCATCAAGCAGCCATTTTTCTCATCTCATTTTCCAGCATTTGACCCATAGACTTGTGTGCTATGGTGTTTCAAGTTTTCATCTAAATATTTCTGAAACATTTTGAGAGTTGCTGCCTCTACCGCCCTTTTAGGCATTAAGTTCCAGTTACACAAAACCCTCTGGGGGAAATCATGTTTCTTCAAATCCCCTCTAAACCTCCTGCTCCTTCCCTTTAAACTCTGCCCCTAGTTATTGATTCCTCAATTAAGGGGACAAGTTTCTCTCTATCTAGCCTATTTGTACCCCTTAGACCTTTGTATACCTCAATCAGATTCCTCCTCAGTCTTCACCGCTCCAAAGGAAACAAACTCAGCGTATCAAGTCTCTCTTCATAACTGAATTGCTCCAGCCCCCCAACATCCTGGTGGAACTCCTCTGCTCCCTTTCTAGTGCAGTCACATCCTCCCTATAGTGTGGCAACCAGTCCTGCACACAGTGTTCCAGCTGTGGCCTAACTAATATCTTATACAACTCCTTGCTCTTGTATTCATAATCTCCGTGCTTTTGTATTCAGTGCCTTGACTAATAAATGCAAATGTCCCACAAGCTTTTTAACCACCTTATCTACCTGTCCTGCTGCTATGGGCATGCATGTCAAGGTCCATCTAATACTTTGCACTTCCTATCATCCTACTGTGAATTCTGTACACACCCTGGCCTTATTAGCTCAAAATATATGATCTCATACGTTTTAAAATAAGTTCTATTTGCCGCAGTTCAGCCCATCTGACCAGTCTGTCTATATCGTCCTGTCGTTGTACGCTTTCCTCCTCATTATTTATGACACCGCTAATTGTCATGGCATCATGATCATACCTCCTAGATTCATTTCCAGATTATAAATATACACAACAAGATCATGTGACCCAGCACAGAACACTGTGGTCCATCACTGGATATAGGCATCCAGACACAAAAAGTCCTTTCAACCATTATCCTCTGCTTTCTGCACTAATTTTGCATTCAATTTGTTAAATTGCCATGAATCCCCTGAGTTTTGCAACCAGTCTGCCATGTGAGATGTCATTATAAACTGAAATCCATGTAGACTACATCAAATGCACTATCCTCACCAGCACACCGAAGGGTCAGAACCGAGGGAGCTCCGCATTGTCGGAGGGTCAGTCCTGAAGGAGATCCACACTGTTGGAGGGTTAGCCAAGGGAGCTCTGCACTATCAGACTGTCAGTGCTGCGAGTTCTCCACACTGTGGGAGGGTCAGCGCAGAGGAAGCTCCGCACTGTGGGAGGGTCAGCGCTGAGGGAGCTCCACACTGTGGGAGGGTCAGCGCTGAGGGAGCTCCACACTGTGGGAGGGTCAGCGCTGAGGGAGCTCTGCACTGTTGGAGGGTCAATGCCGTGGGAGCTCAGCATTGTCGGAGGATCAGCGTCGAGGGAGTTCCGTATTGTCAGAGGGTCAATACCAAGGGAGCTCTGCACTGTCAGAGAGTCAATGCCAAGGGAGCGGGCACTGTCAGAGTCCCACACTCCCCCTCTTTGGGGTTCCACACTCTCTCCTCAAAGGGTCCCCACATTCTCCCCACTCTCACCTTGTGACCTCCTTACCTCCTTAAAAATTCAATAAAATGTGTTTGACATGATCTTCCCCTGACAAAGCCATGCTGACTATACTTGATTAATCCTTATCTTTCGAAGTGGAGATTAATTCTATCCTATAGAAACTTTTCTGATAGTTTCCTTACCATAGATGTTAGACTCACCGGTCTGTAGTTCCCTGGTTTATCCTTACCATTTTTGAATAATGGTGCCATATTAGCTGCCCTCCAGTCGACTGGCACCATCCTGTAGCTAGCAAGGAATTGAAAATTAATGTTAGAGACCCTGCAATCTCCTCCTTTGCCTCCCACAGCAATCTTGGCTGCAGTCTGGGCCAGGTGAAACCACTAACTCATTCAAGAATACCATAATCTCCCTCACTGATCTATATACTAGCATCATCCTCCTCTACAATGAATATAGGGCTAAAATTTACAATTCATCTAGAAACTTCAGCAATGTCTTCTGGCTCCACTTTAATTGCCACTTTGATCTTCGCTTTTACCTGCCATTAACATATGTTGGAAGGGTCAAAAAGTGTGGCACTGGCAAAACACAGCAGGACACAGGCAGCATCCGAGCAGCAGGAGAATCAATGTTTCAGGCATAAGCCCTTCATCAGGAATGTGTTGGAAGGATTTACAAGTTGATTCTGAGCCTGTTTGGCCACATTATGAAGACACCTTTCTTGGCCATGAACTGCTAGCTGAGACCTGACCTGAGAGCTTCTTGCTCAGTAATGCTAGCTGGGACAAGAACTCCTATAGGTTTCCAATACAGATCAAGAAAAGCAATGGTTTCCATCCTGAGAAAGGTCCAAAAGACTGAATTTGTATTCTACGAAAGGTAATGTGAGTTATTTGCAACATTCCAAGCATAATTTATTCAATGATAATGAGGAAATATAATTTCTTGTCCTAGAATTAAATATACTTGGCAAGTATTGACAATGCCTGAAATTCCTCATTGCATTCACTGGTTACTTCCTCCACATATTTGCTTTCACAAGGATTAAAATGATATAACAAATGATGACTATTCATTTCCTGTTTGTCACATCAACCAACAGATAATTTCACCCCTCTCCTTGATTGCTACCTCAGGTTGAACAAAACTATATTCAACTTCAGTACGCTATTTCACAGCAAATCAAGTTTCTACTTGTAAATTTTCTGTCTTCTGCTTGTACCTCCCCAACAACCTCAGGTCCCATCTATGCGTCTTTTATCAATAGACTTAATTAATCTAAGTTTCTGGCCAGACTTCTATTCTCCACGCTTCATGCTCAAAATATTTTTGCTCATCTGAAACTGTGCTGATTAAATACACTTTTTTCCAGTACCTTACCTCAGAAGAGGGCATTAAAATCTGGCCTGTGTGTCTCCTCTACAAATGATGAACTTATTGGTCAAGTAAATACATAGTTGTTTAGTGTGTTCATCAAGGACTGGTTCGCTGTAAATGGCGGCTGCACAAAACAACTTTCTAATTGTTTTTGTGCAAATACAATTGTAACAGATTATGCCAAATCCAACTCAAAACATAAAAGCACATTGCTGTTGTGTTGGTAAATGAGCAACAGTCAAAGTTAACTCATTCTTCAAGAAGCTAATGCTTTGGCTTCAAGGTTTACTTGAGTCTGTGGAGAGATTGGATGAGAGCGAAGTGGGAGAGGATGTTCAAATGGGAAACTTGAAAAGATAGGGTTCCCAGATATCTTACTGAAATTAACGGCAATTACATTTTGTCACCAGGTTTCCTATCCAATACTGCCCAAGCTGACAGGTTTCCTGCACGCTGGGCACGGATGCAACTGTGCATCTGAGTTTGATGTCATAGTGGAACATTGGTGGGACATCACAAGTGGGGTCACACAATTCAGTGGAATGCAATGTCGCAAGGGAGTGGAAGATCATGAAGGGGTGGGACATCATGAGGGAATGAGACAGGATGAGGCAATGGGGCTTATTAAGGCAGTATGACATTGTCAGGCAATGTGACATGGTGAGCATTATGGCATTTAGAGGGAGTGTGACAGTACAAGAAAATGGGACAATGCAAGGAATGGGACATTGCAATGGAGGTATACTTTACACAGGAATCATTGATCATGTGGAGGTTAGTCCAACATGTGATACAGTGTATAATTAGTTTGGCATCACTGCCCATGTGGTTCTCCTTGGTCTGGGTTGTTGACCATAGAGTCCTGATCATGAGGATATAACCATGTTGGGACTGCAGGCATCACTCTTTCTTCTCTTTCTTTCCAACAGTAATCAAGGCACTTAATTCACGGATCTGGCCCTTCTCTTCTCCTTTACTCCATTGGGATTTCCGAAGCCCTGGATTTTCAACATCCATTAAATTCACACAAAAATACCTCTATTTTGAATGCATACAATGATTGCATTCTGAGGGTGAATTGGTTACCTACCATTGACCTGTCTCCTTTAAAGCAGAAACTAATAGGTTGGAAGCAGGCGTTGGAGAATTTTAAAATTTATATTGTTACTTCCCTACCTCCAACCCACCATTTTGGGATTGAAATACCCCAAGACTCTGTAACTGTGTATTGTATTTTTTGAAATAAAATTGCATCTGTCATATGCTAATCTATTCATTTGACTTTCCAGATTGCTGTGAATGCTAGGAGTGAATTCCAATAGGGAGTATCACTTCCATTTTGCACATCTTGAAGAAGTGTCCTGTTTCAATGAATGGAAACATTACAATCTATAGGCCCACAGTTTCCTGCAGTGTGCTAGTGTACTAGAGTCCCACATCACACTGGAACTAAAGATTGCAGAACCACCTCCTCTAGAGAATGAGACATCGACATTAAAATGCTCATTTATCAATGCTGGGAACACTAAAAATAAGATGGCAAGTTCAGAAACAGTTGTGACAGTTGGGAATAATTATTTATTGGGAAGATCAGACAATGATTGAAAACAAAGAATGCCAATTACTTCCATATTGAGGGATTGAGTACAGAAAGAAGACAGAGGATAAAGAATACATTTGATTTGAAGTTCCAAATAAACTGAAAGGTCACAAACAGGATTAGGGGAAGTGACAGCCTAGTGGCATTATTGCTGGACTTTTAATCCAGAGACCTGGGTTCAAATCCCACAAAGATGAAATTGTAATTAAAGTCAACTCTAGAATTAAGAGTCTGATAATGACCATGAAACCATTGTCAATTTTCAGAAAAGCCCATTTGGTTCACTAATTCCCTTTAGGGAGGAAACTGCCATTCTTACCTGGTTTGGACTATATGTAACACCAGGCACGTAGCAATGTGCTTAACTTTTAACTACGCTCTGGGATGTGCAATAAATGTCGACCGAGCTAGCAACACCTTCATCCCATGAATTAATTTTAAAAATTCAACATAGTAAAAGGCCATTTGGCCCACCTAGTCTATGGCAACATTCATGTTTCACACAAGCTTCATTCTGCTTCCTTTTATGCCACACTGTCCACATAATCTTCTATACCTTCTTCTTTGATATACATGCCTAATTTTCCCTTAAGTATAACTAGCACGGTCTTCACAATAATGTGTGAATTCCACATTCAACACCTCATTTTTCAACTGGCGAAATTGTTGCAAATTCCCTTTTTGGGGCTTGATAGGGGCAGAATGATTGGGAATAGAGGTCCACAATTCTGGGAAGGACTGAAGCAACACTACAATTAGCAGGGTGGAGGCCCAAGGTTCTCAGTGAGGGGCTGCTGAAACATTCCTGCTTCTTCAAAGGCTCATTTAAAATGGTTTGCCCCTGCTGGAACTGACAGCTCATGCATCCATTTCACAACCAGATTTCCCAAGCTTTGAGGAATAATTCATTTCAAGTCAGGCCCCCAAATGCGCATTTAAAGATGTTAATGAAAATTCCAGGCTCTTTGTACAAAAGGCAACAGGAGCTTTCACGTCGGGTTGTGATCACCATTTTGTGTGCCCTAAGGGATAACCTTCAAATTCCTCCATTTTGTGGTAGTGACCAGCAAGCTTTGCATTCAGGTAATCAAAGCAAGTTGGTGAAACTGGGACCAACTTAGAGGTGATAGTAGAATCAAAGCAAGGACACTAAAAATTACTGAAAGAGCTAAAAACTGTGAATGGACAAAATAACTGAAAAATCAGAAATGTACAGTGTCACACATGGCAAGTGTGGCATGGGAGTCAGGCTAAGCCCAGAATATGAGCTCTGACTTTGAGAAGGGGCTGGGTACATATGTAGGGCATTCTCTGAGCATCCTGCAAATTGCCAGGATGTTCTGTCCACTGGTACCCGGGCAGCAGGTGATGATGTTAGGAAGGGACAGTAAGAAAAAGGAAGTAATCGGCTCTGTGAACCCCTTCAGTGCAAGGAAATGTGTCTTTGGTGGATTCAGGAAGCATCTCAGGCCTGAGAAACTGGAAACACCAGTTACGATCTGTTTGGCAAGGCAACTTGGTTTGCTTGGTTAAGGATAACTATCAAAAGGTGTACCATGAGTGAGCCAGCTCTCAACTGTGTTTCTGCTCTTTGAGAACAATGTTTAGCCAAATTATGTTTTACAAGGGTGGGAAAGGGGATAACAGGATAATCTATTGAGAATCTAGACCCATACCCCTGTGGAATTCATACCCCATCAATTCTCATTATTTAACAATCAACCTGCTGATTGAAGAGGAGTTGAGATCTCAAAGGGTTTTATTTGTTTTAAATAGAGGTGAGCAATGATCACTGTAAGTAGGTTTTTTTTCATAACAAGTTTACAGGGGAATAGCTAATGTAGATGACGAGAAACATTTACCTTCAGCAGAGGGGTTAATAACCAGGGCCACAGTTTTAAATTAAGGAACAGTAGATTTAGAAAAGATTTGAAGAACCATTTTTTTCACACAAAGGGTGGGTGTGTAACTGGAACTCACTGTCTGAAAGGCTGGTAAGAGGCAGGAACCCTCAAAATATTAAAGCAGTATAATGATGAGCATTTGAAATGCCAGAGTATACAGGATACAGGCTAAGTGCTGGATAGATACAAATAGATAAATGTTTGATGACTAAAATTAACTTGATGGACCGAATGGCCTTTTTTCTGTGCTATAAAATCTCTGTGACTCTAATTCATTTGCCTATTTGGTGCCAGAGAAATAAGAAGGCACTGACCTGGAACATTTGCAAAGAGTTGCACAAAACTTGAATATAACTGGAAAAAAGATATATTTTGTTGAAGCTTTTTATTTTGTATTCATCAGGGCAATTTGTAAGAAGTACCAAAATAAAGAGTAAGCACTATTCATACACGCAGCATTGGTTCTGCACAATATGAACTGCCCAAATGTTATGGCAGACTGCTGCAATTATTTTTAAATAGGTTTTCAATGTAACTCGTTTTCCATTTGTGAAATCCAAACAGAACTTGTACATCAATGTGCATGTGCTAATTTGAAATTGCCTGTGTATTCACCAATGTAACACTCAAGGAAGCCGAAGACATCTGTATTGCAGCTTCATATGTTGATCTAAATCCTTCTCCATTGCATGAAACAGTATTCCTTTCATTTGAACATTGGTGGCTCAGGGGCTATCTGATAGAGGTTTACAAAATTATGAGAAGCGTCGATAAAATGGATAGTTAGAATCTTTTTCCCAAGGTAGAAATAGCAATTATTAGGGGACATAACTGTAAGGCGAAAGGGGGAAAATCTAATGAAGATGTGAGAGGAATGTTTTTTATTCAGAGGGTGATAAGTGCCTAGAATGCACTACCAAAGGAGATGGTAGAAGCAGATGCATGAGCACTATTTAAGAGGCTGGATTAGTAGTGCTGGAAGAGCACAGCAGTTCAGGCAGCATCCAAGGAGCAGTAAAATCCACGTTTCGGGCAAGAGCCCTTCATCAGGAATACAGGCAGAGTGCCTGAAGGGTGGAGAGATAAATGAGAGGAGGGTGGGGGTGGGGAGAAAGTATCATAGAGTACAATAGGTGAGTGGGGGAGGGGATGAAGGTGATAGGTCAAGGAGGAGGGCGGAGTGGATAGGTGGAAAAGAAGATAGGCAGGTAGAACAAGTCATGGGGACAGTGCAGAGCTGGAAGTTTGGAACTGGGGTGAGGTGGGGGAAGGGGAAATGAGGAAACTGTTGAAGTCCATATTAATGGCCTGGGTTTGAAGTGTTCCAAGGCGGAAGATGAGGCGTTCTTCCTCCAGGCGTCTGGTGGTGAGGGAGCGGCGGTGAAGGAGGCCCAGGACCTCCATAAACAAAGTCATCCGCCTTCGCATAAACCAAATCATCTGCCGACATTTCCGCCACCTCCAAACGGACCCCACCACCAGAGATATATTTCGCTCCCCACCCCTTTCCGTCTTCCGCAAAGACCGTTCCCTCCGTGACTACCTAGTCAGGTCCACACCCCCCTACAACCCACTCTCCCGCCCTGACACCTTCCCCTGCCACCGCAGGAATTGCAAAACCTGCGCCACACCTCCTCCCTCACCTCCATCCAAGGCCCCAAAGGAGCCTTCCACATCCATCAAAGTTTTACCTGCACATCCACTAATATCATTTATTGTATCCGTTGCTCCCGATGCGGTCTCCTCTACATTGGGGAGACTGGACGCCTCCTAGCAGAGTGCTTTAGGGAATATCTCTGGGACACCCGCACTAATCAACTACACCACCCTGTGGCCCAACATTTCAACTCCCCCTCCCACTCTGCCGAGAAGGAGGTCCTGGGCCTCCTTCACCGCCGCTCCCTCACCACCCGACCCCTGTATTCCTGATGAAGGGCTTTTGCCCGAAACGTCGATTTTACTGTTCCTCGGATGCTGCCTGAACTGTTGTGTTCTTCCAGCACCACTAATTGAGAATCTGGTTTCCAGCATCTGCAGTCATTGTTTTTACTATTTAAGAGGCATCTTGACAGATACATGAAAAAGCAGGGAATAGAGGGATTTGGCCGAGTACAGGTAAAAGTTTTTTAGTTTAGAAAGGCATCATTGTGTCAATGCGTGCTTGGTGGGGCTGAAAGAGCCTGATCCTGTGCTGTACTGTTCTTTTTTCTTATGAGCTCAGCAACTCACACAGTTGAGTTGAGTTTTAAAGGTATATTATGGCCAAATGGTTACTGTTTCCATGGGATCCCACTTGGCCCAGTTCTCATGACATCTTTGTTGGATTCATGAAAATGTGTCTTTGCTGGGATTTCACTCAACTTCTTACCTTGCATAAATTTCCAATACGTAAATGGTAGTTTTGTTATATTTCAACCTGCAGCAATATATAATAATTTCCTTACATGTCTTAATGGGCACCATCCTGCACTCAAATTTATCTTTAAGATGTAACAAATGAGTTTCCTGTTTTTTATGCCCCAGTTGAAAAAATGGCCAGGAGTTTCACTATTACAACGCTACCTTCATTAGTCAATATATGCGTTGAGATTTTTACATTTCCATACATTTTAAGATTGGCCTTATCAGCAACTTCAGAAATAAGGCCCAAAGTATTAGCTCATCAAACAATCTTATTGCTGAAATAGGTCACAACAAAGCCATCCTGCTGAATAATAGTTACTTTGTTCAGTTAACTATTCACTGTATATCATGCAGACTCATGAATGGGCCTAAGGCTTTCTGTTTTGATCCTAAACTGTGCTCTGTCAGTCTCAAATTACAATGGGCTGAAAAGGTGAAATGAATTGTTGCACACTTCTATCATGTAATAGCAAAACAATAGATGTTCGCCATTAACAGGTTGCTGCTGTCAAGCTAAACATATGTTTTTACCAATTTCATAATTGATAATATAATATTTGAATTTCAGTGCTGGTGTGATGTCAGGTATGAGACCCATACAACTTAAAGATAGTGCAGGTGATATTAATGGCACATCCCCTTGTCTATTGGTAACAAGCAAGTTATTAACCGCATCCAACTTGCCTGTATTTGCAAAGCTCAAAACAGCATCCAACATTAGAGGTGATTCCGTGATTGGACAGCATTTGTTAATTAATCCTGACTGTGTGAAGAATTGGAGTTGACAGTTGGGTTCATAGGGCGGTGCAGTAACTGTACTGGAAGTTGCATATAATAAGCAGGCCTTGTTTGTTTTCAGACTGAATGAATGCATACATAAAATGCACCTATTTCAACTCAACAAAATATCTGGCACATGTTCTCTGGTTCATTTCTCAGGGCAAGGTCTTTCCTAATCAGAGTCAACCTGACTGGTTTAGAATTTTAGCAAAGCTTGAAGTTAACTGCCAATAATCATTAACTGGTGCATTCTCCATGGCAACACTACCATCAATCAAAGGTTCCTTGCCAACAAAATCAGCACTCTCCTCTCGTACAGTCTAAATGCTGTTTTCCCTTTACTTTTGTGTTCCTTGCGAATTGTCCTGATGAGTGCACGTCATAAACTTGGGCAAAATGTATATTTTTTTCAACAATGTTAAAATAGCTAAAGAGAAGTTGAAACAGACTTAGAGACATTGGTACATGTCAAACGTGTCAACCAACTTGAATAGATAGCTAGAACAGCAGAATACAAATGTGAACAAGTTGTAATCAAACTATATAGTGTACGATTAGCTTGCTCCCTCAGTCATGTCTAAATCTGGTCAACATGAAACAGGGGAAGGATTCAATCACTAGACAGGCTGCACAGGAGAGCTAGGGAACTGGCCCCTCATGTCAAGGATTTGAGTTATGAGGATGGGAGCAAATAAATTCACACCTTTCAGGCTGGAAGGAAGCTATTGAAAACATACATGTGTTGGATAATAATGAGTCAGAACTGAACAAGGGAGTCTAAGATTATCAGGGTAGACAGGAATGTGGAGTTGAGGCCAGAATCACATCAGCCATGGTCGTGCTGAATGGCAAAGTGGGTTCAAGGGGCTGAATGGCCTCGTGCTGCCTTTAATTTGTATATTTAAATGTTGTGAGGAAGACTAAATTAGAATGTGACTTTAAATTAAACTGTGATCATAAAAATAAAGCTTAAAATGTTAAGGATTAAATACAGCTTCAAGTTAGTAAAATATAACTTTGAGTCTGGCATCAAGAAGCCCTTGAATAATCAACATGCAAAATGGATCACCAGACAAAGTGGAATGGAATATATCTGAAAAGAAAATTAAGAAGCTATTAGCTGTGACATTAGAAGCCTTTTAATCTATTCCTGATAGACAGATTTGATGCAATTTGGATTATCTTTAAATTTATTAATACTGGGAAGATAGCACGATATATACATTGAAAGTAGTGGTAAACATGGCATATAGAAAAGACCGTTCCCCTTACGTTGAGTAGACACCTGGAATCATGTAAAATATAGCAGTTTTTTACAAGATCAGTCTGATAAGGCTCAGCTACTTCACAACGTAACAGAACGCAGTTCACAAGCAACAGCAATATCGAAATTATTGATTTAGAGTTAACATAGAATGAACGGATTCCTAATGAAGGGCTTTTTGCCCGAAACATTGATTTTCCTGCTCCTCGGATGCTGCCTGACCTGCTTGTGCTCTTCCAGCACCACTCTAATCTGAATTTCTGTCCAATGGCTCACCCCTTTAATTTTGTGGGGGAGTTCAATGATATACCTGTGCGCTCCTTCATTTTCAAGAACCTTTTTGATTAAGCCAATTAAAACACAAAAACAAAACACTGCAGATGCTGACAATCCAAAAAAAAACCAAGAAATGTCAAAAATTACTGAGCATATCAGCACCTGTGGAGTGAGAAGGAGAATTAAAAACAGAAAATGAAAATGTTTGTGTTTCTATAAAATATTAAAGTAGTAAAATGTCCCAAAGAGCTTCACGGGAATGTTATCAAGCAATAGTTGACACAGAACCACGTTGAGAGTTTTTAAGACAGTTAACTGAAAGCTTGGTAAAGGAGGTAGGTTTTTAGAGCATAGCAAATGTGAGCAGCAGTTTGCCATTTAGCATCTCATGGTGCTCCATGTTGAATTTAAGCATGAATGAGCTTCTACCTGAACTCCACATTCACTGGGTGGGCTAAAGTTGGACAGGTAGGGTAAGGAATTAGCAGCTTTGTGGAAGCGTTTATGGCTGTTGGGGGAATGCTGTTAAAGTATTCCCTACCTTCATATCTCCATGCCTGGCTGGTAAATTCTAATGCCTTGCGCGTTACTAGAAATACACCCACCTGAAATATTGGATTTACCCTAAGTCCAAGAGACATCAGTAATTGTTCCTGGGCCACCTTGTTTCCTTTTAGTCCTAGGAGGGGCTCACTAATATTTTCCAATGCAGCTGATAATACAGAGCTATCAGCTAATCAGAACAACTGGCAAATCTGAAGACCAGGACTTCCTGTGCCTGAGGGTGGAAGTCCCATGCTCACCAGTATGTTATCACTGTGGGCCAGTTGAGTTTCCAATTGGCATGTTTCAGATTGATTTTTGGACATGGGGTTTGAGAAATGGACCCCTTTTAAAGTTCATTCCCTCTTCACAGTTATAAATAGCCAACTGTTTACCTTGACACAATAATTTCTAGCTCTCGTCATTCTAGCCAACAGTAATTAATCGCTCAACATCCTGTCCTGTCAAGCCCTCAAGGAATTTTCAATATTTCAATCAGATCTTCTCGTTCTCCTCGATATCAGAGAATATCTAACTCATACTGTTAGATGTATGTGAATTGTGTTCAATTACATGTTGGTGATGAAGACTTAGTAGCTGGAGATTTACACGTGTCACCATATGTAGGCAGATTGAAATGCTTTTTTTGAATTTGGATATCCATGCTTGTAATTTGGAATTGCAAATAAATGCTTGTAAAAATGTATAATGATTGAGTCTATTTCTACATTTCTAGAAAAATAAAAACTCTGGAATACCACATACATTTTTCAGTTTCTCTTTAAAGGACATCCCTCTCATTGCAGAGAATCAATCAAGTCAACATTCCTCTCTAAGGCAATTCCTTCAGAAAGAAACTAAAACTGCAGACAGTATCCTGGATGTGGATTCAATAAAGGCATGGTAGATAATAATTGCTAAATTATTGCTGAAAAAGGCATATTTTGATAAATATTTTTGTCAATTCATAGGAATATCAGTTCAAGAGGATAACCAACATATGTACTGCAAGAAAGGAGAGAGACTTTGATTGATAGAGACATTGCCATGGAGAATGCAGCAACTAATGAAGATTGGCAGATAACTGCCAAATGCTGAGGTAATCTGGCCACTTTTCAGAACTAAGAATGACTGCCATAGAATTTGTGCAACATAAAGCAAGAAGTGATCTGATCAGGATAGCTGATCAGAGCAAGGTTTTAATGCATTAGATACCACAGATTACCACAGATGGGCGGCACGGTGGCACAGTGGTTAGCACTGCTGCCTCACAGTGCCAGAGACCCGGGTTCAATTCCTGCCTCAGGCGACTGACTGTGTGGAGTTTGCACGTTCTCCCCGTGTCTGCGTGGGTTTCCTCCGGGTGCTCCGGTTTCCTCCCACCATCCAAAGATGTGCAGGGTCAGGTGAATTGGCCATACTAAATTGCCTGTAGTGTTAGGTAAGGGGTAAATGTAGGGGTATGGGTGGGTTTCGCTTCGGCGGGTCGGTGTGGACTTGTTGGGCCGAAGGGCCTGTTTCCACACTGTAATCTAATCTAAATCTAAATATTTCAAAGGTTTGAGTAACAGGTGAAGCCAGCTGTTTCATACTGCTACTATGCAGTTGCAATATGACTGGAATTCTCCAGTAACAAGATGCTGCATCAAGCCAAAGAAATGTTCGACCTATCACACACAAGTAACATGATGTATGAATTTCAGTGCCAGTGTGCTACTTGGTCTTTAGGCCATACATCCCAAGACTAATGGGTCATATCAAACTCTTCAGCTGGTCACAACAAGCAAGATATTGATTGCATCCAACCTTGCTGTTCTTGAAAAACTCATAACACAATGTCCAATATTGGATATCGTTTGGCAATTGGACGATATTTGCTTGAAAGTCTTGAGAGTGCAAAGAACTACACTGGCATATAATTTAGGGTAGTCAGTCTGGTGCACTTGCTTATACTGGAAACTATCTATTTTAATTCAAACTCTTCTTCTGTTTACAGACAAAAAGAACTTATTTGTACACTCTGTACTTGTTTCAACTAAACAAAACAGGGGACAGCTATTCACTTGTTCATTTCTCAGGGCAATCCCTGACCATTTAGTGTCAACCAACCTAGTTTATAAGGTAAACAAAGCCTGCAGTTAAAAGTCAATCATCATTAATTGTTGTACTCTCCATGGCAATACCTGTACCAGTCAGAGTCCATTTGCCAACCAATCAGCATTCCTCTCTCATGCGGGATAAATGTTTAATTTTTTTTGAATTGGTATTTTTGTGAATTGTCTTGATGAGTGCAAGACAAAAGGTTTAGATAACATATGTCTTTTCTCAGCAATTCTCACACCCACCAAGTAACTACTTGATTAATTTTATACTCCCAGCAACTTGCTATAAAGACTAAAATATTATTTGCCTTCCTAATTGCTTATTACACTTGCATATTAACCATCTATGATCTGCATACAAGGAGTCCGACTGCCAGCATTTGCTAATAATCCACAATTTAAAAAATTTCCTGCTTTTCCACTCTTCTTAAAGTGGATGATTAAAGATTACATCCTTATTTTAACTATATAGCTTCAGACTCCAGCTTGATATGTTAGATAACTCTCCTCAGATCTTACTTTCACCTCTATCTTCATATCATCACCAAATGTGGATATATTATAACAGATCCATACATCTACTTTATTGTTATGGTGGAATTGGTTATTATAGCAAATGGTGAGCATTCTAACGTCGCATAAGCTGAAATCTTCTGTAAAAATCTGAAAGAAACTATACAAGGGAGGTAGAGAGGCATTAAGGATGAGAGAATCCAGATCCTATACCATTGGTAACTGAAGGTTAAAATCAGTGATACCCTGGAGTTCAAAATTAAAGGGACAAAGATAACCTGAAGGGCTCTGAGCTGGAGGAGATTGAAATAAAAAGGTCGTGAAAAGCCGTGGATTTGAAAGCAAAGACAAGAACCTTAAAGTTGTTAGCGTAGAAGACCTGACAATAATACACTTGGTCACTTTTTCCAGGATTTGCTATTGACATTCAATGTCTTTGTTATACATCTAATGAACAAGTACAGAGCTTGGTTTTATCACTGCATGCTCCTCAGGTTCAGTGCAGGTTTAAACATGACGCATTGTCTTTCAGTAGGTAACTCCAGCCAAAGTTATGTCATCAAAACGTCAGCAGAAATCTGTAACATTGACATGCTCATTTTGTTAATTTATATACACAGTCCCATGGGCAGTAATTTACCAAACTGCTCTAAAACTGTTATCATCACAGCTAGTGACATTAGAAACATTCTTCCTGGAGAATGAGCTTTGCAAAGTGATCATAGTTTGCTCATTGAGTATCAGCCAAACTCAGTGATCTATAGTGCTAGCTCCTGGATTCCTGACATATTTGGTTAATTTCAAGGCACAGGAAGAAATCTCTGGAGAGCAAAGAATTGGGAGCAGACACGTCAGCATTTTAAGTTTACATTCTGAACCATGTGTGCAGAGTGTCAAGGAAATCAACTGAAGAACAAAACCTAAGGGCCTGCACTTCTCCAGACAGAAAGTCTGTTCAAAGAAGCTGCAGTGCAAACCATTATGATCACTGTTCATCATTTTTCCATTTCAATCTGCCATCTACACAGATGTCAAGAAAGTGACCAGCATCTCATTTGCAGTAGCAAGTTGCTTTATGTTTTTCCCTGTGGAGCTTGGAAGCAGTAAGATAGGGATCTGAAATTCAAAGCAATTGCAGTTTTCCTTTCCATCTAACAAAATGCAGAGTGCTTGCATGTGGCTTCAGTACTATAGCCTTAATGAATGACAAGACATTCCATTCTTTCAGTGTGCAGTTAGTTCAGGGCTGATTTCAACAGATCCTGATAGTCCAAGTACACTTTTTGGGAATCACTATCAGGATACTTTAATTGCTGCCAGCAACCCATTCTGCCATTGTTTCATCCGTGATAATGAGTCTAAACTTGGTTTCAAATAAATTCCTCATGTAATGATGTATCCCGAAGGAGCAGTAGCTATGCAACCTGCTGTGTTTCCCAAACACTAGTTTTAAAGTATCCTGGAATTTTTCATTCCCTGTTAATTGGATGTGTCTGGAAGCCTCATACAACATCTTGGCATAGCATCCAACAGATTCCAATATTTTCTGTCTCTCTCTCCTTAATATAGACCTCCTTATTTTAATTCCATTGTTTGCATACATGTAAATTATTTCAACAAATTTGGGAAATTCTGTGTCTGGTTTGCATGTTAGCCACTCCATTTTATCCAAACATTTGGAAGTAGAAGGCTCATAGAACATGGATAAGTAAATGACCTTTGGCTAAACTTGTAATTAGGCATTTGTGTAGAATGAAGCATGTATGCTGTTTTTCTTTCTCTCTAACAGTTTTTGGGCATGGTTTAAAGACTGAGTGAATGACCTCATTTCCAGATCTCCGATCTTCCAGCAGAGCACAGCAATATTATTCCACTCCGTTATGTGCAAGTGAGAGGACCTTTGACTCCTTGCTAATGCATTTCAGATGCTTTGACTATTCTGAGAGGAGTGTGGAATCATCAGAAAATCAGTCTTATATTTGTAATAAATTTTATTCCACATTGTCCACTTAACCACCCGTCAGGCAGGGATATACATTAATAAATCTGTAGTTGACACAGTGAAGTTTAGGGTCAATTAGGAGTAGAAAAAAATGCATTCATATTGTGCCTTTCTTAACATCAGAATATAACAAAGCAGTTCAGTGTTGAAATGTAGCCACTGTTACAATGTAGGAATCACAGCAAATGTGCACAGCAAGTTACACAAAGCGTAATGAGCAATCTACCTCCCTCCTAACTTATTCAAGGATTCAACAAGGGCAGTCATTTTTAAAGTTGTTAACCTTTTGCTGATAAATAGTGCCTCATACCTCTCTGTCATACCATGCCTGAGGAAGGAGCCAATCTCTAAAAGCTTGCAATTTCAAATCAACCTGTTGGACTCTAACCTGGTGTCATTTGATTTTTGACCTTGTTCACCCCAATCCAACTCCAGCATCTGCACACCATATATTTTTAATGATATTGATTATAAATATTGCCCAGGGAACTGGGGATAACTCCTCCCTTGTGTTTCTTCAAAATATTCCCATGGGACTTCTTAGCAGTCATCTGAGAAAGGGACAGGGTGTTCGCTTAAGGCAGGCTTGTGCAACAGACAGCACCCAGCAATCACTGCTCAGGGTCTGTCTGTAGCCTGCTCAACCATTGCCCAAAATATAGGTCAGTGCAACTGAGTTTGAAATCTTGGAAGGATCCTCTCCACCTATCAGAGGCCAGTTTGTTTCCATGTTTACTAGATTAGATTGCCTACAGTGTGGAAACAGGCCCTTCAGCCCAACAAGTGCACACTGACCCTCTGAAGAGTAACCCACCCAGACCCATTTCCCTCTGACTGATGCACCTAACACTATGGGCAATTTAGCATGGTCAATTCACCTGACCTGCACATCTTTGGACTGTGGGAGGAAACCGGAGCACCCGGAGGAAACCCACCGTAGACACGGGGAGAATGTGCAAACTCCACACAGACAGTCACCCAAGGCTGGAATCGAACCAGGGTTCCTGGTGCTGTGAGGCCCCAGAGACCAAGGTTTAATTGTGTGCCTATTAGCAGCAATTCTGGCAGAGGACCAGTCTGTCATTGGAGCAGCAATTCGACATGAATGCTTTCGGTCAGCTGAAGGCCTGAATTTGCGGTGATGAACCTTTGGGATGGGGACTGGGAGAGATACTAGCTTGGGATTTGAGAGTGTGAGTTGAGCCATTGTGGCCGAGCCAACATGATTTGTTGAAGTGGGGGTAGTGGAGTGGTGTAACCCTAAATGCAAGTCGAAACAATGCCTTAGCAAAGCAACATTAGTTGAAACTTGAGAGCTATTTAATGTCCTTCTCCCCAGATGGTGAGCGATGGGGAGAATTATGCTGAGACACAGAACAGAATTCAGCCAATGGTGGGCCCAACTTTGAACATGACTTATGCCGCACGGTAGTAATTTAAACATTCAAATCTCTTATAAATGGGATTTCTCCAGGCTCTCAGCGTTTTGTCAATGGACGATCGGTACTCCAAGGGGTGAGGAGCAACCTTCCAGTTGCAGCCCAGAAGGATTGTGTTTTTTTTTAATACAAAGAGCAGACTAGAAGTAGGGAAGACAGACCTCATGAGTCCAACAATGACCAGGAGGGAAAGAAGAATGCCTGGTGGGAGCACAGCCTTCATGAGAAGCAGCACCAGCACAGCTGGGATGTCAAACTGGTTAAGAGAAAGGTCATGTTAGGCATATTTTTAATCAAGCTGTTCAGACATGTTGTTACACACCCCAGAGAGATATGGGATTCGAAACTAGACCTTCTGCACTACCACTGCACTCTCTGTCTCAGCTATCCCATACTTCTCCTCAACAACACTAATAGCCAAATTTCCCAGGCATGTGTGTATGTGGGTGGCTTTCATCTGAATTCCACCAATATCACTGAATGCTCGTGATTAAGACTTGGAGCCGAGACATATCTCTTCTTCTTAAGCAAGAAGCTTTTATCAGTTAGCCGTTAGACTATCTTTAGTTTAAATGCCAGATTTATTAAATGCAAATGTTGTTGTTTACAAGAGTGGAATTTGAAGCTACATCCCCAAAGTTAGGTTGTGAGATCATTACTGCAGCGGTGTAACCACAATAACACTTCCTTCCCACTGCTCTGTTGCTTGGTACTTTTAAGTGAGCATTTAAATAGTTACTTATTTAAATGATCAACATTGTTGGTGTCTTATTTGTACTAGTTGCTTTCCCTGAAATTCATGTTCACTGTTGCAAAAAGCATTATTTCAATGTAATGTCCTCCCTGGCTCCAACAGTGTAACTCTCTATCTGTCTAACAGTGGAATATTAGCTTAGATTTTGTGCTAAAAGTGAGGCTTGAACCCAAAGTTTGGCAAGTGCAGAAGTGCATTTAGTTGGATGTGTATAAATACAGCTAATAAGCTTTTTGGAAAAATAGAGAATGAATAAAGAACAGAAATGTGATCACTAATACAGATATCCTGGCTGAAATAGTACATAAGATCATTGCAATGCCTCTGCATCTTCTTGTAGCTAGTGTACTGAGTTGACCTTGCCAGATTCAGCAAGATCAGCTTAGAAGCATTGTTACGACATGTTCACTTTGCACACATATACATCAAGTACATAGTTGTCAATAACTGAATAAGGAATACATATGTTGATTACATTTGGGAGATCTTTAGAGATCTGTTTCTTGCCATATTCATATCTTTTCTCAGTTCCAAGATTGACACAAACTCTTAGGAATATCTACCTGTTAACATAACTCATCTTTCTGGGTCAGTGATGTTTTTCTATTATTTTAAAAATTTCTGTCTTTTTTTAGACTCCAGTGGGATTGAATCTTATTGATTGCATTTCTATTTGTGAAAATGTACTGCTTAATCATAGAATCCCTATGGTGTGAAATCAGACCATTCAAGCCCATTGAGTCCACACCAACCCTTCGGGGAGCATCCCACCCAATCCCTGTAACCCAGCATTTCCCATGGCTAATCCACCTAGCCTGCACATTTTGGAGCCTGGGAGGAAACTAGAGCACCCAGAGGAAAACCCCGCAGACATGGGGAGAATATGCAAACTCCACACAGACAATCGCCTGAGGCTGGACTCAAACCTGGGTCTATGGAACTTTGAGGCAGCAGTGCTAACCACTGAGCCACCATGTCACCCCTTCCTGCAACATAAAAGCTTCCTTTAGCCATTCAAAAATGCAATTATTTCTGCTACTCTTTTATGAGAATTTATAAATAGATGCACATGATTTGTGTCATTTGTGACTGGAACTGCAACTGTTTACAATACATATTAATGACTTGGAGGAAGGAAGTTAATGTACTGTAGCCAAATTTGCAGTTGTCACAAAAATAGATGGAAAAGAAGATTGTGAGAGGGATGAAATTGTTGACAGCAAGAAATGGATAGGTTCAGTCAACAGACAAAATGTTGGCAAATGGAGTATAATGTGGGAAGTTGTTCATTTTGGAAGGGAGAACAAAAGAATAGAGTACTTGTACATGAAACACAGAAAGCTAGCTGTCTACACAGATACAGCAGATAACCTGGAAGGCTAATGGAATGTTGGTCTTTATTTGAAGGGGGTTGAGTATAAGATGACAGAAGTCTTCCTCCAACAATACAAGGTGCTGGTGGGACCACATCTGGAGGACTGTGAGCAGGTTTGGTCCCCTTCTTTAAGGAAAGATTAGAGGTAATTCAGAATAGGTTAATTTGGATAATCTCTATTGTGTAGGGATTGTCTTATGAGCAAACATTAAGCAGGTAAGAGTTTAGAAAAATGAGAAGTGATTTCATTGAAACATTTGGTATTCTTAAGGGGCTTGACAGAATAAATCCTGAAAAGATGTTTCCCCTCATGTGAGAGAGGATACAGTCTCAAGATAAAGGAGTGTCAACTTAAGACTGAGATGAGAAGGAATGTCTTCTCTCAGAGGGTTGAGAATCTTTGGAACTTCTTGCCTCGGAGCAAAGTCCTGGTGTATAGAGAACAACCTCGATTATCCGAACAAGATGGGTGGGGAATATTTTGTTCGAATAACTGATTGTTCGGATAACGGCTAACGGGTTTACAGGACCTTGAGACCTTGTTCGGATAATTGACATTCAGATAACCAAGGTTGTTCAGTATTTAAGACTGTGATAGATTCTTGATCAGTAGGAGAATCAAGTATTATGGGGAAAGGGCAGGAAAGTGAACATGATGAATGTTGTCAGATCCACCATGATCCTATTGAATGTTGACCAGGCTGATAGGGGCTAAATAACCTACTCTTGTTCCTTTTTCTTTCAATCTTAAAGTGAAGGGAACAATTGTTTCAGATCAATTTTGTGAAATTTCTACATGTCCAATAGAAAATTTAGCACCATGATAACACCATTAGCTTTTTATCAATGGATTCGCATTGAAATTCCGTAATTATTTTATGGGGTTCAGAACATTATTTGAAAATAATCCAATGCTATCAAAAGTGATGCAGTTTAGAATCGAGCAGTAACAGAAGGAGGTCATTCAGTCGACTGTACTTGAGCCAGATCTTTGAACAAACTAATCAGTTACCCCCAGTCAATGTGCAATTCTCAGCGAACGTCCCCACTTCTGTCCTCAAGATGGCGCAGAGCTCATTGATGAAATAGTTGAAAATGATTGGGCTTAGTACATTACTTTAAGGAACACTTACAGAGGTCCCCTTGTGTTGAGATGATTGACCTCCAGCAACCACAACCTTCTTCTTTTATGGTAGATATGACTCCAACCAGTGGAACATTTTGTACCTGACTCCCATTGACTCCAATTTTGCTCAGACTCCTTGATGCCACTCTTGGCCAAATGCTGCCCTGGTGTCAAGGGCTGTCACTGTCACCTCACCTCTGGAATTCAGCACTTTATTATCCATTTTGGATCAAGATTGGAACCAGACTTTTTTTATAATTGATCATGGAATGTGGATGTTGCTGGCATTTATTGCTCACCCCTAATTGCGCAGAGGGCAGTTAAGAGTCAACCACGCAAAAAATAACATACTGTGGATGCCAGAAATCTGAAACAGATCCAGAAAATGTTAGAGAAACTGAGCAGACCTGGCTGCAACTGCACAGAGATAAACAAAGTTAGCATTTTGACTCTTTTTCTGTTGTGGTAGATCTGGAGTCAAATGTAGGCCAGAGCAGGTAAGGATGGTACATTTCCTTTACCAAATGGGTATTCATGAGTCAGATAGATTTTCACTACAATCATTGGTAGTTACATGGTTACCATTTGACCAGTTCATTTTAAAGTCACAAATTTTATTGTATTCAAATTTCATCATTTGCAACAGTGGGATTCAAAATTACATCCCTCGAACTTTAGCTTAATTACCACACCAGTGATACTACCACTATGCCACTTGCTTTGCTTCAGTGAAGTGGCCCTAATGGAACAATAGCAGTTACTCCTTTGCAAGTACTGCAAATGATAACACTGTCAAAGTCCCCTTACAAATACTTTGTTGATGCCTTGGAGCCAACAGATTACTTGGAAATTGGTTGGTTTAGAAATATCCTGTTTTTTGTATACAAGAAATACCTAGGTAATTTTTCACATTATCAAGAGGATGCCAGTGCCGTAGTTGTATTGAACAAGTTGACAAAGGGTCCAGCTAATTCTGGAACATGAGCCTTCAGTACTATCGCTGGAACATTGTCAGAGCCCATAACCCATCCACAATCCAGTGCCATCAACCATTTTTTGATATCACATGGAATGAATTAAACTAACTGAGGCCTGGCATGTTGTTAGGGACCTCAGGAGGAGGCCATGATGGATCCTCCATTTGACACGTCTTGCGAAGATGGATACAAATACTTTGGCCATGTCATATGCGCTGATATGCCAGACTGCCCCATAATTGAGGGTGGGGATATCTGTGAAGACTCCTTCTCCTGTTCATTGATTCATTGTCCATAACCATCTGTGACTGGAAAGGGAAGCACTGCAGAGCTTAGTTAGGAGCTGTTGTTTGAGGGATCACTTACTTCATCTATTGCATGTTGCTTATGTTGTCTGGCACGCTAGCTGCCCTGTGTTGTAGCTTCACCAATTTGGCATCTCATTTTTCTGGATTGCTGGTGCTGTACTTAGCATGCAATCCTGCACACTTCATTGAACCAGTGTTGATCCTCTGGTTTGATGGTAATGGTAAAGCGAGGAATATGCCAAGCTTTGAGGTTATAAATTGTGGTTGAATATTAGTTTTGCTGCTGTTGTTGGCTCACAGCTCCTCATTATGCCCAGTTTTGAGTTGCCACCTCCCTTTAAAGTCTACACCATTTAGCATGGTATTCTTAAGATAAAGACAAGGTATCTTTAAGATAAAGACAGAACTTGGCCTCCTCAAAACACGCACATGGTCATTCTTACTGATACTCTCATGGACAGACACACGTGTGGCAGGTAGATTGATGAGGATGAGGTCAAATAGGTTTGTCCCTCTTGTTGGTTCCCTCCGGTTGTAGAGCCAGTATATCAGCTATGTCCTTTTGGACTAAGCCAGCTCAGTCAGTAGTGGTGTTACTGAGCCACTCTTGATGATGGGCATTAAAGACCCCACCTAGAATATACTTTGTGTCTTTACCACCCACAGTGTTCCTCCAAGTAATGTTCAACATGGAGGAGAACTGATTCATCAGCTGGGAGGTTGGGGATTGGTAGGTGGTAATTAGAAGGATATTCCCTCACATACATTCAACATAATTCATGGGATCTGAGTTCAATGTTGAGGACTCCAAGGACAAACCCCTCTTGACTGTCCATCCCTATGCTGCCACCTCTGGTGAATCTGTCCTGCCAGTGGGAAAGGACATACTGAGGAATGTTGATTATGGCATCTACGATATTGTCTGTAAGGTATAATTGCCTCAGTGTGACGAGGCAGGTAGTGGCTTGATTTGTTTGTTGAACAGCTTTTCGAGTTTTGACACAAGCCCTTAGATGTTAGTAAGGAGGACTTTGCAAGGCTAAATTATGAAGCCTCAACACCAATTTTCATTTCTCAGATACAGTACTTGATGACAGAAAGAAATGGTGGTACCATCTGTGGGCAGTCATGTATCCAATGATGATCAGTACCCTTCAGTCCCTTGGGAACAGCACCAACCCAGAAACCAAACACCGCCATAACAACACCTGATAACAACTTCATTTGTGGCCAAACCTTCCTGTAACAGATTTGTTTCTGTTGCCATCAGCAAAAGAGTACCATTTGAATTTACCCCTCCCCCAGCAGACTTGATTTGCTGCCTGTCCAGCAGCTTGTGTAGATGTGAAGATGCCAACGACAAGGCATCTTCTCTCCTCATTGTCCCCTTCTTCCAAGCTGCATCATTTCTCACCTTTTGGCATTGAATTTCATTGGCCTATTTGCTAGTTGGTATGTCCTTCTGAAGTCTTCAGTTATCCTTTTCACTAGTTTGAAGTTCCAAGCCATCAGCAAACTTTGGAATGATGCAAATTTATATTCAAATTCAGGTTATGCATATACAAGGGTCACTTAGCTCAAATGGCCAGCTGGACTCCCATGGCGAATGACACCAGTAGTATGGGTTCAATTCCCATTTTGGCTGCGGTCATCACTAAGGCTCATCTTTCTCAACCTCACCCCCATGCCTGACACATGCTGACCCTCCAATTAATTTTGATGCCAGTTGTCCCTCTCTTTGAGGAGAGATTGGACTTTGGTGACATTCCACTTACATTGCAAGAACAACAGTGGCCCCAATACAGTATTAATCTACAAAAAGATGTTCCCTCCAGTCTAAGCATTCATGACCACTCATTGCACTCTATCCCTTAACCAATATTGCATTCTTGCTTTCACTGGCCCTCTAATTTCATGGGCTCTAATGCTGCTTGCAAGTTCATTATGTTGTAAATCTTAAATATTTTTTGAAATTCCAATCAATACTGCATCAAGGCTGGGTTGAAGGAGTGGTCAAAAAGTGGTGATGGAGTTTAATGAAAAAGAATGTAAAATCATGCACTTTAGTCCAAAGATTTAAAAGGCAGACTACTATTTAAATAGGGAGACATTAAAAAAATGCAGGACAGAGGGATCTGTGCATGAAAGACAAAATGTTGGCATTCAGATACAGCAGGTAATTAAGAAAGCAAGTGGGGTTTTGGCCGTTATTGGGGGCTGGATTTTAAAAACAGGGAACTTCTGTCGCAACTGCACAGGGTTTTGACAACATTTCACCTGGAGTACTGTGTACAATCTTGATCTGGATACTTAAAAAACATGATACACTGCCATTGGAGGCTGTTCAAAGGAAATTAATTAGGATGATTCCTGGGTTGATTCCTGGGTTGGCTACACAGAGTTTGGTCTTTATTAATGAGCATTTAAAAGAACGAGGACTGATCTTATTAAAACATTAAAGATTCTGAGATTGCTTGACAGGGTAGAGGTTAAGAAGATGTTTCCATCAGCAGGGGAGTCTTAAACTCGGGGTCATAGTTATTGAATAAGGGGACATTCAACCATAACTGAGACGCAATGGAATTCTTCTGACAGAGGATAGTGAACATCTGGAACTCTGTCACAGAGAGTTGAGGAGGTTAGATCACAGAATGTATTTAAAGAGGAGATGGATTTTTAGCAAGTTTTAGAATTCACCGTTATTTTGAGCTGGCATAGAAGATGCATTAAATCCTGAAAGTTAATCTTTGTGAATGGCAGAGAAGGCTTGACGGACTTGCTCCTATTTCTGGTGTTCTTTTATCAAAAGTTTGAAAATTGGTATCTGAAGAGTGCTTTTTTTTTAAATGACCCAGTCTCAAATAAGAAGTATCTGGAATCCAGGGTTGAACATTTGGCATCATTCTATTTATCCAAAGCTCAATCCTGGTGCACTGATATGAGGAAATTATGCTATTCTCTTCTTAATTTGTTTTTTGGTTGATTAACCACAGTAATTTCATTCTTTCTTCAATTGCTGAATTTGCAGCAGAACCTCCCAACTCATAATTCTCAATTACATCTGCTTTGGGACTTCCAAACTATCTGCAATGAGGCTACAGTGTGTTGAAACAGATGATACTATTACATACTGCAACAAAGTATGTGGCTTGGGTCTTCTGGGGTACTAAAAGCTGTTCTGGTTTTTAAGAATGATTAGTTATTTCCTTTAGCTGCAGAATATTTTGGCTGTTAATTCTAACAATCCAATTAAAGAATTTGTCATGGACTCATGGCATCTAATCCCCTGCAAACAGCGAGTGTATATGCCCTCTATATAAGTGTGTGATGTTTCTGATGTGAATGAGGTTTAACAACAACATGATTACGAAAAATGCACTACCTTTGTACTTGACAGACCGTAAGACAGATGTGGAGAATTGGAAGAAATCTTAATGCTGAAAACGCTGGGGATCTAGACCAACAGCTAAAAATACAGTAAAGTCACATTTCATTTCCAAGTCTTACAGTTCAAACTAGGCTGTCTTCCATTGTGAGTTCTGAATCTATATAATTACAAAATTACAAACTGAACGGTAGAGAAAGATCACTTTGGTCATCAATCACACCATGCCTAAAAATGCTGCAACCATGTACAGCACGGACCAGTCTCCTGGAACAGGTAATTTAGAAAAAATTCAAAATTATTTTCTAATTCAAAAAGCCTGTGCTATCTAACTGTTCCCCACTGTGACCCCATTTTGAGGCATGTAAATTGCTGTGACCCCAGAGTATGCACTGGCAGGTAGAGTGCCAACAACTGTGGGCAGTACAGTGGCACAGTGGTTAGCACTGCTGCCTCACAGTGCCAGAGACCTGGGTTCAATTCCCGCCTCAGGCAACTGTCTGTGTGGAGTTTGCACATTCTCCCCGTGTCTGCATGGGTTTCCTCTGGGTGCTCTGGTTTCCTCCCACAGTCCAAAGATGTGCAGGTCAGGTGAATTCGCCATGCTAAATTGCCTGCAGTGTTAGGTGTAGGGGAATGGGTCTGGGTGGGTTGCTCTTAGGAGGATTGGTGTGGACTTGTTGGGCCAAAGGGCCTGTTTCCACACTGCAAGTAATTTTAAAAAAAAAACTGTTGGCAAAGGGAAAGGGGTGCTTGTTATGGGTAGTGAAACAATGAGTGCAAAGATGTTTTTTAAATGAGAATCTGTCATCTCACTGGCTGCTTGGGATCAGGAATTAGGCCTTAAAGAGAGGTCTGTTAGACCATGCCCATCATTCAAAGACCACGCGAGTGTTAAAAACAGAAGCTCGCAGCTGTCAGTATTCGGTCAGAGCTCCACAGTAGCCATTGCTGACAGTGTGCGCACAACCTCATTATCCTGTCTCACAACCTTACTGAGGGCCACACAGTAGCAATACCCTCTGGAAACAGAAATGTCCGTTTCAGATAGGAAGTTAAATTTATTTTAAAATAATGTAATGAATTCATATCAACTAATCCCATTAAGTCATAATTTCTCAAAACTTTAATCCTTGATGTGCACTTTCATTACTACAATCTCTTCAACTGTGTCATATTCTGCTCACCAACTCTACACTTTGTCCAGAGCCTAAATAACCCTTATCAAAATTGTGCACAATGTCCTGTGCATACACATCAAAGCTTACATGACCCTGGTATAGTATTTTCTGTTACATACTTATTGCTTTTATGTCTACAACATAAAAGCCCATTTTATTTTTCTGTGGCCATCTGTCATGCATAAACAATAACAAACATTTTTTCCAGATCGTTGATCTGTTAACTTTAATTGGCAACTTTGCGTAGTTTAAATATAAGTGGCAGTTTCCAATGAAAGACTTGAATTTGCGTATGATCTTTTCATGACCATGAGATGGCACTTTGCAGCCAATAAAGCCCATTTTGAAGTGCTATCATTATTGAATTAGACAAAACCCAGCGTTGAATTTTCATGGAATTGCCACAACACTGGAGATCTTTAAACTAATGGGAAAGACCCCAGATTTGACAAATTTTCTCTTTTGAGGGGGAGCATGTAGAAGGGGATTGGAAGTAAATCACAAAGATAGGAAACCTGAATTCAACACAGTCACTTGAAGTTGGTGTTAAGTTCAAAAAACTTCATTTTGGCTGTTGCAAGAACCTTAAACTACAGTCACAAGGCTTTTGAGTAGATGTAAATGCTCTTGAAGGACAATCAAGGTCCATTTAACTATCAAGGTTTGAAATTAGTCAAATCCTCAGTCTTTAAACATCAACAAAAACAACATGTCTTCAGCTTTTGGTTAACTTCAGAGTTAGAACATAGAATATAGAAAAGTACAGCACAGAACAGGCCCTTCGGCCCATGATGTTGTGCTGAGGATTATTCCTAATCTAAAATAAAATAACCTAACCCTTCAATTCACTGCTGTCTATGTGCTTGTCCAGCAAGCACTTAAATGTCCATAATGACTCTGCTTCCACCACAACCACTGGCAATACATTCCATGCATTCACAACTCTCTGCATAAAGAACCTACCTCTGATGTCTCCTCTATACCTTCCTCCTATTATCTTAAAACTATGATCCCACGTGTTGGTCAATCCTGCCTGGGGAAAAGTCTCTGGCTATTGACTCTATCCATGCCTTTCATTTCCTTATATACCTCGATCAGGTCACCTCTCTTCCTCCTTCTCTCCAGAGAGAAAAGTCCGAGCTTAGTCAACCTCTCTCCCGTCCAGGCAGCATCCTGGTAAAACTTCTTTGCACTCTCTCCAAAGCCCCCCTATCTTTCCTATAATAGGGCGACCAAAACTGGACACAACATTCCAAGTGTGGTCTCAACAGAGTCTTGTAGAGCTGCAGCAAAGTTTTGCGGCTCTTAAACTCGATTCCCCCTTAAACGATTGATGTTCTGGACTGTTTTGATTGGCAGATCATCTGGTGTAACTTAAATTAAAAAGTTACCATGTGTTTCTATAGAATTAATTACTGACATACAATTCCCAAGTGACGCTTTTACAGATTAGGCCATTATGAATGTAGGGTTGAGGTTCAATAGCTCCACAAGCACATATATCTTAGCTGGGATTGCGTTGGAAGGCAGATGCTGAGTTAACATCTAGATTAACAGTTTAATGTAGCTCTTAAATTGTTGAGCATCTTTGGTGTGGTTACTAGAAAAAAGGCTTTAACAACAGTGACCACTAAAGATGATTTAAAATCATGGGAGAATTTCTATTTCTGAATTAAGTGTGAATGGGCACTACTAGATTGTTATAAGTTCAATGTTTATTTATCCACATGAAATTTGGACATAGTTGAAACTGAGTGAATGGCAATGGAGGTGGCACTGGGAATGAAGTGGCACAGGGTTAATATGGACCATGGCAAAGTGGGTTGGACGTGAGAGAGTTTGAGGAGTGAGGGCTAAAGGGACTGACAGGTTTTAAAACAAACAAGACCAGAGGAGCAAGATGGGTTTTCTAACCAAACTGGTTCCAGGGTTGGCAATCCAGAATCAATCACACCTCCAACTCCCCGCTGTAAGAACAGCCTGCAAAAGGTCCACTTATAGAATTTATTTATTTTTTCATGGATTGTGGGCATTGCTGGCTTGACCAAAATTTATTACCCATCCCTAATTGCTCAGAGGGCAGTTGAGAATCACCTACATTGCTATGGGCCTGGAGTCACGTGTAAGTCAAATGAGGACCGACTTCCTTCACTAAAGGACTCCAGTGAACCAGATTGTTTTACTTTTTACACAACAATCAGCCATAGCTTTGCATGGTAACCATTAAACAAGCTTTAGGCTCAAGATCTTGTGTTGGAGTCCATATTTTGTCACCAACTCCTGTGGTGGGATTTGAACCCATGTCCTCAGTACATCAGCCTGTGGTTCTGGATTATTCTTCTGGCGACATTACCACCATGCCACTAAAGTTGGGGCTGCCAAATCAGGAAATTTCCCAATTCAAGCAAGCCACTGCAGTATCAAAAATCTGGAACAGTAGCCAATTCGTGCATAGAAATACAAGACAAATAACATCACCATCCATTTTTTTGTAATGTTAACTGAAGGAGTAATATTGGTGAGGATATAGGGGTTTACTAATATGGGACATTTTACATCAATCTGATGGGGTAGTTGGGCCCTGAGATAAGGTGACCAGATTTTCGAAGGTCAAAACTGAAGAAACAATGGACATTTGCAAATCACTCCTCAGTGTAATGCTCCCTTACAACATGGACAGATTCCCCTTTGCAGCTCTTCTGGTTCAGCACCTGCTCTGCTCTTATCATTGTATCACTGGAAAGAAATAAAATTGCCACAAGTTAATGCTTTTCTTCTATTCAAAATCAAGTCCCTGTCAAGTTGCTAAGAAACCATGTTCTACAGTTGGAAGCAACACAGACACGTTTCCTCACACTTTCCTGCTGCCCGTGTTCGGCTGGCTTTCCTTGCAATTTTCCTGAAATGGCAGGTTGTACTGTGGAGCAGTATTCACAATTCAAACTCATTTAGCTCTTGTAGAATGAATGGGAGATCTAAAAACCCAGACTTTTGAACAATGTTGAGGTAATGGGATATTTAATGAAAATATGGGACTGCCCTGGCAGGTCAAGATTGTCTGGTCGCACTTGCCTTGGATTAATACTTCATCCGAAAGGCAGCACGCCCAATAATGCAGCACCCTCTCACACAGCACCGAGATGTCAGCCTTGGTTTATACAGCCAAGGAGTGGAGTGGAACTTGAACGCACAACCTTCTGACTCAGAAATGGGAGTGCTGCCATCTGAGTCACAGCTGACAATCAAGCACCAAAATTATCTACCACACATGGCCTTAAAAATGTACTTTGGGTCTGTTTTCAATTTTTAACTTGTACTTTGCATTACTGGAAAGAGCATGTAAGAGACTAACACCAAAGATCACACAAAGTATCGGTCAATAAAAGCCAGCAACTCAAATCAGTGAAATGGCTGCAGGGAATGAATTACCTGAGGTGTTTACAATTCAGATCTTTCACACCTTTGCCATTGACAAAGGGTATTGTGCATTTAATTAATATCTGACAGTTATCCATAATCTAGATTAGATTACATTACTTACAGTGTGGAAACAGGCCCTTCGGCCCAACAAGTCCACACCGATCCACCAAAGTGCAACCCACCTATACCCCTACATTTACCCCTTCACCTAACACTATGGGCAATTTAGCATGGCCAATTCACCTAACCTGCACATCTTTGGACTGTGGGAGAAAACCAGAGCACACCCACAGGGAGAATGTGCAAACTCCACACAGTCAGTCGCCTGAGGTGGGAATTGAACCCGGGTCTCTGGCACTGTGAGACAGCAGTGCCACCATGCCGTAATCATTGTGGATCTGTAGACATTTATAGCACAATCCAGCATCAGAGGTCAGATCAATTTTCCTTTGTGTGAATTCAAGGAAAGCGATGGGACCAGATGGACTACCAGACCGTGCACTCAGAGCATGCACAGATCAACTGACTGGGGTCTTCTCAGACATCTTCAACCTCTCCCTGCAGCAGGCCACTGTCCCTGCCTGTTTCAAGAGGGCCATCATCATCCCTGTGCCTAAGAAGCCTCATGCAGCATGTCTCAATGACTACAGCCCAGTGGCCTGAATGTCAGTGGCCATGAAGCACTTTGAAAGGCTGGTCATGGCATTAATCAACTTCAGCCTCTCCGCTACTCTTGACCCAATCAATTTGCCTATTGGACGAACAGATCCACGTCAGATGCCATATCACTTGCCTTTCACTCCTCCCTGGAACATCTTGACACCAAGAACAGCTACATAAGAATCCTACTCATTGACTATAGTTCAACCTTCAACACTATTATCCCCTCGAGATTGATTCCTAAACTTAGTGATCACGGACTAAACCCCACTCTCTGCAACTGGATCCTCACTTTCCTGACCCACAGGCCACAATCAGTGAAGATTGGGGACAGTATTTCATCCTCACTAACACTCAACACTGCAGCCCCCGCAAGGCTACATACTCAGCCCCATACTGTACTCACTTGTACCCATGACTGCGTTGCCAAATACCAGACTGATGTCATTTACAAGTTCACTGATGACACTACCATTGTCGGTCAAATCTCAGATGACAACGAAACAGACAATAGTTGGGAGGTGGCAGACCTGGAAAAAATAATACGTTGAGAACAACCTAGCTCTCAATGCCGGCAAAACCAAGGAACTCATTATTGACTTTCAGCGGGACGTTACTCATGCCCCCCTACACATTAACAGCACAGAGGTGGAACAAGTGGAGAGTGTCAAGCTCCTGGGAGTGGTCATCCACAACAAGCTTTCTTGGACTCTTCATGTGGACGCACTGGTTACAAAGGCCCAACAACATCTCTTCTTCCTCAGGCAGCTGAGGAAATTTGGCATGACGGCGAATACCCTTGCCAATGTTTATAGGTGCGCTATCAAGAGCATTCTGTCTGGATGAAACACTAACTGGTGTGGCAACTGTACCAGTCAAGATCGGAGATGGTTACAGAGAGTGGTGAACTTGGCCCAGACAATCACAAAGGCCAACCTCCCATCTATAGAATCCATCTACCAGGCCCACTGTCAAGGAAAGGCCACCAGCATTCTCAAAGTTTCATCCCACCCTGGCAAGGTTTTTCTACAACCTTTACCATTGGGGAGAAGGTACAGAAGCCTGAACACATGCACCAGCCGGTTTTGAAACAGTTTCTATCCTACTGTTGTTAGAATACTGAATGGACTCACAAACTCTTAACATTCGCCTGTACCTGTGTTTTTGTTTTTCCGTTGTTTTCCTATTATTTACTTAGCTATGCTACCTAACTCTGCGATCTACCTGTATTGCTCGCAAGACATGTGACAATAAATTTAATTCAAGTTCAAATCCATCATATTCATACCAGTCAAATAGGATGCAAGCAAGGACTGTTTCATTTCTGAGGATTCATTCGATATCTTTAACCTTAATTATATTGCCTCAAGCTTTCTGATCTGGGTTTAAATATATACTTTAGACATAGATCAGACAAAATGTTGAGCTATACCCTACCTGTGATGTTTTCCATCTATTTGCCGATGGAGGAAGTTGGTCAATTTTCTAAACTGAGAAATTGACACTTCGGTTTTATGGCACTAGCTGCTATATTCTGGGAAAGAAACAAAGTTTAATGTTCCATCAACTCTTTGAAAGGCGCCATGGAGAGAAGATAACTGTGTGAAAAAGTAGAGTGGGTGATAGGTGAGGACAGACGGTGGCAATTGGTAAGAGAGTAGGGTGATCAGGATGGCTAAGGAGTAGGGTATCAGGTGGGTAAGGGGTAACATGGCAGATGGCTAAACCAGTGATGGGAGGGGGGAGGTGCAGTAAGGGGCAAGGCAGCAAGGGAGTAGTGTGGCAGATGGATGGGTGAAGGGAATGCAATAATAAGGTTGAGGGGTTAGAATGGCAGGCAGTTGGGAGGCAGGAGCCCAGTGGGTGAGACAGTGGAGTGTGGTGATGGGTAGATGAGGTGCAAGGTTATTTAGGGAAACCTGGTGGGGTGAGGTTGGATCAAGAGGGAGTTGGGTGATTGGGGATGGAGGGAAGGGCCAAGCGTTGGGCGCCCTGGTTGGATGTTGCCGGGGGAAGGGTATTGGACATCCAGGATAAGTGGTTTGGATGTTGGGAGAGAGGTGGCACAGGTTGAAGGAGTAGCTGAGAGTCAGTGGGATTAATTGGGTATCGGCTTGTGTGTGTGATTTGAGCATCAGTAGGACAGTTAGCCAGAACTTAGAACAGATTTTAATCATCTAACTAATTTTGTGGTTAATTTCCAATAAGACCCTGCACTAGTCACAGCCTGCTAAATTAAAAATAACCCATTTATGCCTAATCTCTGCTTCCTTCTCATTAATCAATCATTTGCTGTGCTAATGCATCATCCACGATTTCCTAAAACTTTAACCTCCTTATGAACATTTATTCAGTCACTTTAATGTTTTGGAAATCCAAGTATCCTTGACTGTTGGCTTCTCTTTATCTATCCTGTTGTTACATCCTCAAGAAAACACTGATAAATTTGTTTAACAGGATTTCCCTACTGTAAAACCACATTGACTTGTTCCAATCATGCTATAATTTTCCAAGTGCATTGTTAAAGTTTCCTTAATAATAGATTCCGACACAACAGAGATCTGAGTGGCTGACATCTTTGTCCTCTCTTGAAATGCAGTCTTACATTTGCACTGGGACTATTCTGGAGTTGAAGGAGTGTTGGAAAATCAAAGTCAGTGCATTCACTATGTCTGTAGCAATCTCATTTAGTATCCTTGGCTGTAGATGATCAGACCCTGGAGATTTGTTGGGTTGTACTCCCACTGGAGTCAGTCTTTTAGCACTGTGGTATCTCTGACCTCTTAGGGAGAAGCTTCACTTTTATGTTCCACATGAGGTCTAATTGGTCGTGGATTTCTTTTTTCATAATGTGGTCAAACAGATCAATTATTAGCGTGTAAGTCCTTCCAAATTCCTGATGGGTGGTGGTAAGAGTGGCTCCTAGTCAACTATCCTATAGAAGAATAATGACAAGCCGTTGCTTTAGTTTGGTTATAAGTGTGGACCATCCAGTGTAATTCATGGCCCAGCCCATGGAAAAGACAGATGGACAGATAGATGGTCCTGCACATTTTGTGAATACTTCTTATCCACTGATATTAATCTCCTTAATTTTCTCACTCTTTCTAGCTCCTAGGTTATCCAGCATTGCTGGTATGCATGACTTGGGCATTCTGCGAGCGATCATGGATTATAAATTATTGACAATCGATCTGGGATGGAGATGAGCAGAACTTTGCACAGACAGAGAATTGTTCAGATGTCGAATGGAGGTGGAAGCTGATTCCATAAATAATTTTAAAGGTATTTTTGACCGATACATGAGAATGAAAAACTTAAAAGAATAAGGACACAAAGTAGGGAGATGGAATGAAGCATAACTGCTCTTTCTAAAAGTCATCACCAACATGATAGGGCAAGTGGGCTCAGTCTTTGCTCTACATTTCTAGGATGCTATGAATTAATTACTATCTCAAGCCAGCGAAGGCAGCGAATAAATATATTTAAACAGGTTCTGGTATTGCATACTTTAAATGAAACAATTCAGAGGAAATGAGGAGATGACAAACTTTTTAATTAGTAGTGGGTTGGAGAGTTGTGGACAGTGAGCAGGAACATGAAGTTGAGACCCAGATGAGATCAGCTGAGTTTGTATCAATGGCAGATCAGGTTGAAATCTTCGAGGAGAAAGTGAGGTCTGCAGATGCTGGAGATCAAAGTTGAAACTTTATTGCTGGAACAGCACAGCAGGTCAGGCAGCATCCAGGGAACAGGAGATTCGACGTTTCGGGCACAGGCCCTTCTCAATGGCAGATCAGCCTTGAGCATCTAAATTGCTTACTCCTGCTCTTAGTTCTTATGCCTTCATGAAAAGCAAATGGTATTCTTTATCTTCCGTATTTTTTTCTTAATTTATGTTTCAAGGAGCTTACTAATATGTATGCTTCACCATTATTGCTCACTCATCTGCCTTTCAATAGACCATACAATGCAGAGAGATATTCACCCCATTATTGCTGGGTTAACCCTGAAAGAACTATTAACTTGGGCACTTTCTTATAGCTTTCATTATTAGATTAGATTACTTACAGTGTGGAAACAGGCCCTTCGGCCCAACACGTTCACACCAACCCGTCGAAGCGCAACCCACCCAGGCCCATTCCCCTACATTTACCCCTTCACCTAACACCACGGACATCTTAACAAGTCCAATTCACCTAACCCGCACATTTTTGGACTGTGGGAGGAAACCGGAGCACCCGGAGAAAACCCACGCAGAGACGGGGAGAATGTGCAAACTCCGCACAGTCAGTCGCCTGAGGCGGGAATTGAACCTGGGTCTCTGGTGCTGTGAGGCAGCAGTGCTAACCACTGTGCCACCGTGCCGCCCATTTTTAAAAATTAGATTACTTACAGTGCAAAAACAGGCCCTTCGGCCCAACAAGTCCACACCAACCTGCACATACATTTAGTGATAACCATAGAATCATGGATGTCTACAGCACAGGAAAAGGTCCTTTGGCCCATCGAGTCTGTGCCAATAGAAAATGAGCACTGAACTATTCTCATCCCATTTTTTATCATGCACCTCTTATGCATTGGCATCGCAGTTGGACAGCTAAATGCTTAAATGTTACATAATACTGAGATAAGGTGCAATCTTTTTTCACAATACTCTAGATCTTAACAACTCTGTGAAAAAATAAATAGCTCCTCATTGCCCTTTCTGGTTCTTTTATCAATTACCAACCCTTCTGTTGGTGGAAAAGCTACCCTCAATTACACTTTCAAACCCTTTGATAAATCTTCCATAACACATCTAGTAAATCTTGTCATGATTTGGAGGTGTCAGTGCTGGACTGGGGTGTACAAAGTTAAAAATCACACAACACCACATCATAGTCCAACAGGTTTATTTGGAAGCACTAGCTTTCAGAGCACTGCTCCTTCATCAGATGGACAACCACCTGATGAAGGAGCAGTGCTCCAAAAGCTAGTGCTTCCAAATAAACCTGTTGGACTATAACCTGGTGTTGTGTGATGTTTAACTTAGTAAATCTTGTCTTCTCAAGGCCTCCAACAGTGCAACTCTAGCCTCCAATCCCTGAGGCCTCATTCATATTCTCAGTTTAGGATCTCATCCCACAATAAACACCACCCCCACACTTTGGATTTACCCCAACAGAAAGCCAGGCTCAAGATACAGGGCCACCCAGTCCTGCTGGGGTTGGATTCCCTCAATGTAATAATTTCAATTGGATGCAACATTTAAAACTGTAACTAGAAGCAAAACATAAATCCTTGTTGTTAATGGAAGGAATGAGTCAACCATTTCAGATCAACACTGGAAAAGATAGGAATCTGCCATTCCAATTTCCTTCTGAAAATAAACCATAAATGAGATTCTAATCAAATAAAATCACAAACATGAATACTTACATAAAATAACCTTTAGCTGGAATGCTGTTAAGTGGTTTTTTTCCAATTAAGATACAAACATGACCAAACTCTAATCTGTTTTTTGGCACAATGTCTCACTTTTATCAAGATCCGTTTAGTAGCATCTGCCGACACAACAATCCATTTTATTTATTCCACAAAGCTGGACTTTGCAATATTAAATGAAATGGAAACAATTATGATGTTTCCTTAAGCAAAACGCATTACATCTCGATCAAGCATCTGAGACTAATAAAGACGTCTTTAGTTAAATACTTCGGTCCATGATTATGGTTAAGTATGCAACATGGATGTTTCCAAGTTAAATTTTCCAGATGCCAATATCTATGCTTGACTGGCTTGTATACTCATTTGAAATATTCATTAGTGCTAAATCTGGCAGAGAGGATAGGTGGTAGACTGACTCAGTGCCTAGCTCTTTCATGACTGGAAACTGTATTAGACTTTCGGTTAAGATTGGTGAAACTAAAGATTTCTTCTCAGGTGCTAATAAGGAACTAACATAGTTTAAGTCTGGACTCATCTTAAACAAGTTTCAATATAGATATGAATCTACAGCACAAAAATTGCCTATAATTAGAATGTTAAGTATATAATTACCTTCTCGCTCAAAAGATGGAAAGAATAGGGTGGGAAATGGGTAGTTCTGACGTGCCTCCCAGGAATAGAGTGCTGGTAATCAAGCCCACCATTGTCACAGTTGTCCAGAAGTTAAAGATGTTTGAAAGAAATACATAAAATACTTAATCTACCTGAATTTTCAGCACAGTTGATAGAAAGTATGGTTCAAGTTTCTGAGTTTAATAAGAACTCATTATTTATTGCCAACTATTAGATTTTAGTTACAGATAAACAGTGAATCTTAAGTAAACTCTACTTAAGTAAAAGTGGAAACCCTTTGTAAACACACACACACACACAACTAGGAAAACAATTCTGAAGTCTTTATTTGCATGAACTGTTGGGTTGAGTTTTATGATCCAAAGGTTTCTCTTTGACCCTCATTTTTCTGAATGTTTCCACTAACTTGCAAGATTCACAGGCTGACTTATGGAATGTCTCTGACTTATTTAAAGACACCACTTGCAGCACCTGCTTAAGGAAAGGTAAGCTGTTTTTCTTCAGATTTAAAGTGGCATACAGCTGAGAACTGGGAGAGAAGAATTTTGGCTGCTGCAGATCTGCTGGTTTCTCTTCTTGCTCATGGCCCAAGCTGTTCAGCTAACTGACAACCAATCACCTTGTTGTTGGCAGGCAGAGAACTTTTGCCACTGTTAAATGGTCCCTAGATCACAAACAAATCAGCTTCATTTGTAAACAATCTCTTGGCTCTATTCCATGTGCATATCGTTAGAATCCACAGCCACCCAAACAGGGTTCATGAAAAGTATCACATTCCTCATTTTCAAAACTTTGAACCATCCAAGTACATCCCTGGGTTTCAATCAGTTCTTTCTTATTTCTGTTCACAGTTTTAAAAAGGACAAAAATATATAGATACAGTCTTTACAGTTCACACTGATGCAACAAGAGTGCAGTCCTGTAAATTTTCTTGAAGAATGTTCAGGACAGTTTAAACAATATTTTAGTCTGCAACTTCTTTGATCTGAACAGAGCAGACAGGTGCATGACACTACGGAATAAGATGAGTTTATTCTTCATCCAACTCTAAATGTATTTGTCTTGTAAACACTCAATGATACAAAATCCCATGCAAGGACTGCACAAAACACTATATAGGACAAACAGGAAGACAGCTAACGATCCGCATCCACGAACATCAACTAGCCACGAAACGACACGACCAGCTATCCCTAGTAGCCACACACGCAGACGACAAGCAACATGAATTTGACTGGGACAACACTACCATTATAGGGCAAGCGAAACAAAGAACAGCCAGGGAATTCCTAGAAGCTTGGCACTCATCCACAAACTCCATCAACAAACACATCGACCTGGACCCAATATACCGGCCACTACAGCGGACAGCTGAAACTGACAACCGGAAGCGGCAGGGACAGGCCACTATAAATGCTGGAGGAAACACCACAGAAGCGCTTCACAGGAGGCTCCCAAGCACTGAGGATGTCACCTAGACAGGGGACGAAATGTTTGCAACAAAAACTTCCAGCTCGGCAAACAGAACCAGAACAACAGGAGTTGTATGTGAGACAATCTGTTTTCTGAATAAACCTTTTTCCAAATGTGTGTTTCTGGGAAGTTACCATATTGGGACAGTTCATTAGTAACAGGTACTGTATCTATTATTTTGTTAAATTTTCCAACCAATTCCTTTTGTTGTATTTTAACCATAGTGGATGAATAAAGTGTGTTTTGCTTTAAATTCGGCAGTTTGACCAATCAAATTGCACCTAAAATGCAACACCTTCATTTACCTTTAAAATAAGAAAAACCTAGGGCCAAACTATCTTCTGAGTATTTTGAGAGGGTTTTATCTCGTCCATAACACTTCCCATCCTTACATTTTTCTGTTTACCCTTTTAAAAGCAATACAGTGGTCAGTTGGGAAATTATATGAATAATTAGAAGCAATGTGAATATTAAGAGCCACAAACAGAAAAAGAAAAAAAAGGTCATGAAAATGGTAACAGCAGAAAGAACTTTTATAGTGATGTTAAAATGTCCCAAAGCACTTCAGAGAAGTATTGTAAAGCAAAGTTTGACATCTGGTCCATGTGAGCTAAAGTTTAATCTTAAATGCTCAAAAAGTTGTAGACAGTGGAGACTTTAATTCCTACTTTCCCTTGTCAGTCGAGTTTAATCTGTATAATAATAACTAAGGCTGTCCTAACAGTAGGATGTTCCCAATTATTCTTTACTGAAGCAAGGTACACTACAAAATACTCTAATAACAAAATAATAGATCACAAGCTTATCCATACAATGCTTCCAATCACAAGTGATCCAGTTTACAAGAACTGGTCCAAGGATCAGACCAAAACAGGTGATCAGCTTGCTCTGTCTCAACCTCCAGTTGGTCAGATGACTGCTGTTCCTGAGCAAGCTGACTATCACCCTGAGGCACATTCTCTTATACCTTTTCCCATGCATGCTGCTTGTGTGACCCTTGACATTGACCACTCTTCAGTGATGGATGGATTGACCACAGGCAAACATCGCAAGTGTGTCACATCTACTCCTGTTGGTTTTTTCCATCAAAATATCTCTTTGTTTTCCCTGGATTTTAACAAACCTGGGGCCCTGGCCAGCCTGCCACACTGTTTTTATATGCTATTTCCTTGCAACTTCTTTGTCATCCAATTAACCATATGACATTTGTAAAGCACAGCCCTTTACAAATATACTTTATATTATACTTTGTTTTGCTGACAAATGGTCAATTATCAAATCTGGTGTTCTGAGTTTGAATTTAACAGGACTAGTCCTAACCCAAATTCTAACCCTAACCCAAACATGCTGTGTCACTAGTTCAGTATACTAATTACTGAGTTAGAATGTTTAATTCAAACATACACATCTGTTCAAAAAGTACTTAAGTCACCATCCAACCAACTGACCTTTCAATAGGAAAAGTTCTAATTTTTTTTTCTCATTTCAGCTGACCCAGAAAATGTAAGATGGCTACCTACTTGAGAGAGGCAGAATTCCAGATTTTAGGGCCTTGTTAGTTAGAAAGCCTGGCAATTCAGGAATCAGAAACACTCAAGACGCCAGAATCAGAACAGTATAGATATCTCAGAGGGTTTGCATGTGAAAGTAGATTACAGAAGCCATGGAGGGATTCAAAACTTTAAAATCAAGGTATTCATTTAACTAGAATCTGGTGTAGGCAATGAACACATGGATGATGTGTAAGCTGGGGTCAAGATTAGAGTGGTGCTGGAAAAGACAGCGGGTCAGGCAGCATCCGAGAAGCAGGAAAATCGATGTTTCGGGCAAAAGCCTTGCTCCTCGGATATTGCCTGACCTGCTGTGCTTTTCTAACACCATTCTAATCTTGACTCTAATCTCCAGCATCTGCAGTACCCACTTTTGCCCTGATGTGTAAGCTGGACTTAGTGCAAGTTAGGCCGTGGACAGCAGAGTTTTGTATGACCATATATTCACAGAGAATTTAAGAGACTAGTGAGGAGTGTGCTAATGCAGTCAAATCTGAGCATCAGAGGATTAGGACAGCTATAGTAGTAAGTGAGGACTCCAGATGCTGGAACTCAGAGTCGAGAGTATATTGCTGGAAAAGAACAGCAGGTCAGGCAGCATCTGAGGAGCAGGAGAATCGACGTTTCCTGATGAAGGGCTTACGCCTGAAACATTGATTCTCCTACTCCTCAGATGCTGCCTGACCTGCTCTGCTTTTCCAGCAACACACTCTAGGTCAGCAATAGCATTGAGTGATGTTACGGAGCTGGAACTAGGTCTTAGTGGATATGCAGTTGGAAGTTCAAGATTCAATATGACATTATTGTTGCACACTATCTGGTTTCACAGGAGAGGGATGGAATAGGTGGGTAGGAAATGAAGTTTGTAGCAGTAAGAATGGAGTATATGATGAGGGAAGCCAAATAAACTGATTAAGGCCACAATTAGGAAGGACTTTGCATCTGCTCAAGTACTTGTAATCAGAAAAGTAGACACCCCCAGACCATATACCTTCACTTCACCCACCCACTAGCTTGGATGAAGACCATTATTTCATAGGAGGTGGTTTACTTTTGGCAGGCTCAGATTTCTTAGAACCTAAAGTAATACACTTCATTGACAGAGCCATGGGCATGAAAGGACAGAATCATGATCACACCTAATCCACATGAGGGATTTCTTTTCTGTTCCTGTTGACCTACCAAATTAATCCTGTTTGTTTGATTACTGCTGTGTCTCTGCAGATTTAGGACACCCTTATGTTCTTTTTCACCCAGAATTGAACATAGAATAAAATAAAGTTTGATATATCTGTTAATAGGATGTGAGCATTGCTACTTTGGTCACCACTTATTGCCCATCCTTAAGTGCCATTAAGAAATGATGATGAGCCTCCTTATTGAACTGCTGCAATCTATGGTGTGTAGGTAAATCTACAGTGCTGTTAGAATGTGACTGCAGTGATAATGGTGGTAAGTCAGTATGTTGTATGACTGGGAGGGGAAGTTACTGGTGATGATACTCTCATATATCTACTACATCTGTCCATATAGATGGTATAGGTCCTGGGTTTGGAAAATGTAGTCTAAGGAGCATGGGTATGAGGCCACAATGCAACTTGTTCATATTGTAGCAACTAGTAATCAGCGTTGATGGGAGCAAACACTAAGATAGTAGATGGGGTGTCAATCAAGTAGGCAGCTTTGTCCTGAATGGTGATAAGTTTCTTGAGTGGAATTGGAGTTGCACCCATCCTCATGTAAATAATTCCATCACTTTCTTAAATTGTGCCTTGTTGATTGAATACACCCTGGGGAGATAGGAAGTGAGTTACTCAGCATGGAATTCCTATCCTCCTATCTGTTCTTGTAGCCATTGCATTTTTATGGCTGGCGCAGTTTAGCTTCTGGTCAATTTTAACACACAGGATGTTGACAGTGTTGAATTCAGCAATGTTAATGCCATCAAGTGTCAAAGGTGAGAGGATTATATTCTCATTTATTGATTATATTGATTGCCTGGCACTTGTGTGGTACAAATGTTACTTGCCAGGTACTACATGTGTGGACATAGACTGCTTCAGAAGCTAAGGAGTCATGAATGATACTGAACATTGTGCAGTCATCAGCAAATACCCCACTTTTAACTTACTGATGAAGAGAAGGTCATTGATGAAGTAGCTGAAGATAGATGGGTCCTAGGACATTACCTTGAAGAAGTCCTGCAGAGATGCCCTGGGACTGAGAGGGTCAACCTCCAACCATCACCATCACCTTTCTCTGTGCAAGGTATAACTCCAACCAGCAGAAAATATTCCTCTTGTTGTCAGTGAAATGAGTTTTGCTATGGGTCATATATACCTTGAGGGCAACCACTCTCCCCTCACCTCTGGAGTTCGGCTCTTCTGCCCATGCTTGGACCAAGGTTGTAATGAAGTCAGGATCTGAATGGAACTGACAGAATATGATCCGTGCATCAGTCAACAGGCTATTACCGAGCAAGCTGCACTTGATGGCCTTTTTATTGACCCCGTTCATCAACTTTCTCATTGTAAGGAGTAGACTGATAGAGCGGCAATTGGCTTTTTTGTGCACAGGACATTCCTGGGCAATTTTTTGGTACACCATGAATAGGATGCATCAGGTTTCTCATAACAAGTCTTAAGTACTATTGCTGAAAATTCAGGAAAGGGTTGGAATGTGACACAAGGAAGTGACCAGAGGCAACATTGTCTTGGTAATGCAAGCTGTGGAAGTTTAAGCTAGGTTGGGTTTCTCCATTTTGAGAAATGTGCCGACATCTAGATTCCTGGCAAGTCATTGATGTCAATGCAGTAATCCTCAATAATCGCAGATTGGAAAGGGCCATCTTCTTGGGTGAGTGGACGTTCTAAAGCGAAACACAGACAACAGCAGTTTCAGCTGATCCCCTGATAGAGTCCAAGGGACTGGCAGTGAGTGTGGAAGGTACATAGCTGGGAAGGAAGATCAAGATGAGTTTCTAGCAATCACACTGCCGTAAATATGGGCACAAAATTAGGATGAAGCACGTTGTTTGTTGTTCATGATGAGACAGCACTAAATGCATTCATGGACCCTTTGGAAGAGAGCAAGAGAAGGACAGAGGTAAACTATGACTTACCTTAAGAGGGAGTCATTTCAAAGGTTGCAACACAGTCCATTGTATTACATGTAACATTTTTGGCAAGAATCGATGATTGTTTAGCCAACTAGAAGCAAAGTAGAAAGGTGGTATGGATAAGCCAGGAAACTATAGACCAGTGAGCCTGACATCGGTGGTGGGAAAGTTGTTGGAGGGAATCCTGAGGGACAGGATGTACATGTATTTGGAAAGGCAAGGACTGATTAGGGATACTCAATGTAGCTTTGTGCATGGAAAATCATGTCTCACAAACTTGATTGAGTTTGTTGAAGAGGATTGATGAAAGCAGAGTGGTAAACATGATCTGCATGGACTTCAGTAAGGTGTTCAACAAGGTTTCCCATGGGAGATTGGTTAACAAGGTTAGATCTCATGGAATACAGGGAGAAGTAGCCATTTGGAAACAGAACTGGCTCACAAGTAGATGACAGAGGGTGATGGTGGAGGGTTGTTTTTCAGACTGGAGGCCTGTGACCAGTGGTGTGCCCCAAGAATTGATGCTAGGTCTACTTATGTTTGTCATTTATATAAATGATTTGGATGTGAGCTTAAGAGGTATAGCTAGTAAGTTTGCAGATGACACCAAAGTTGGAGGCGTAGTGGACAGCGAAGAGGGTTACCTCAGATTACAACAGGATCTTGATCAGGTGAGCCAATGGGCTGAGGAGTGGCAGATGGAGTTTAACTTAGATAAATGCAAGGTGCTGCATTTTGGGAAAGCAAATCTTAGCAGGACATTTACACTGAATGGTAAGGTCCTAAGGAGTGTTGCTGAACAAAGAGACCTTGGAGTGCAAGTTCGTAGCTCCTTGAAAGTGGAGTCGCAGGTAGGTAGGATAGTGAAGAAGGCGTTTGGTATGCTTTCCTTTATTTGTCAGAGTATTGAGTACAGGAGTCGGGAGGTCATGTTGCGGCTGTACATAACTTTGGTTAGGTCACTGTTGGAATATTGCGTGCAATTCTGGTCTCCTTCCTATCAGAAGGACGTTGTGAAACTTGAAAGGGTTCAGAAAAGATTTACAAGGATGTTGTCAGGGTTGGAGGATTTGAGGGAGATGTTGAATAGGCTGGGGCTGTTTTCCCTGGAGTGTCGGAAGCTGTGGGGTGACCATATTGAGGTTTCTTAACTCATGAGGGGCATGGATAGGGTAAATAGACGAAGTCTTTTCCCTGGGATGGGGGAGTCCAGAACTACAGGGCATAGGTTTAGGATGAGAGGGGAAAGATATAAAAGAGACCTAAGGGGCAACTTTTTCACACAGAGGGTGGTGCATTTGCAGAATGGGCTGCCAGATGAAGTGGTGGAGTCTTGTACAATTGCAACATTTAAAAGGCATCTGGATGGGTATATGAATAGGAAGGGTTTGGAAGGATATGGGCCAGGTGTTGGGAGGTGGGACAAGATTGGGTTGGAATATCTGGCATGGACGAGTGGGACCGTGCTGTACATCTCTATGACTCTATGATCCAAAGGGATAAATATTTAGGGTTTCATGAATGAACTAAATGTATAACAACTAACAATGCTGATGGGAAAGGAAGTTATGAAGAGAATGTGAAGGGCATAATCTTTTAGAGGTCTGAATGATGTGGGCTGGGATAAGTTTTGTGGCAGATTCAGATGGACTATCTGGCAAGCCCACCTTACATGTTTTCCAAAAACAGAGTGTTGGATTCTCACTTGGCAGTTGAGGGGACTTGTTAAATGCCCAACCGACTCCACCATTGTTGAATTTTCCATTTTACCAAACTCATCAAACAAGGTCCATATCGAGAAAATTGACACCGACACCAGAGCAGGTACCTGGTTAATTTGCTCTCTACTTGCACTGAAGAATGTTGTGCATGAACAAATCTCAGGGCTCAATACTTGGGCAACAGTCAAGTGCAACCCCTCGTCCATGAAAATTGACATTTTGTATGTGCCAATCCTTCACATCCATCACTGTCCAATACAGTTGTAGGCCACTTCGGAAACGTAGACACGTGTTGCAAGGTGCATGGCGTTGAAAGACTACAACAAGGATACATTGCACTGACAGAGAGCAGTACAGCTCATGGATTGGATGAGAGTACATTTCAAGGCTACTCACTTGCTCTTGTAGTGCTCACTCTGTTAGCTCACATGTCCTTGCCAATAGGATCGAAGCCTTGCATTGCTTTGCTATGCCTGTTAGTGCATTACTACTTCAGCCAGAGCCAAAGGCTCTAGGTACCGTTATATAGACATGCAGTTTTGTGCAACATACAGAACACAGACAGGCTACCTCTCATGTACACAGTGCCATCTCAAAGATGGTATGGGCATAAGGGATGCCAGTCTTTTGGCAGTTATCTTCTAAGTGGCAGTTTGTTCTGGGAACTGCATGTGGTAAGATGGAGCCAGAGTCAGATATGACGCATGCCGCTGATAGCCTTAGACCTTGAGTGAGCTAATTCTTTAAACAATCTCAGCAAGTTGACATTTATTCTAAGGTGGATCAGTATGAAAGTAGGGACACATATCTATAGCTATAAACAGCCTGGGTGAGGCTGCGTTTGGATACTGGGTCCAGTCTTGGTCCCCTTACTCATGGAGAAGTATCGAACTAGGGCACACAGTTCAAAAATTAGGGTTTTCTCATTTAAAGCTGATATGAAGATTCATTTTCTTAGAGGGCTGTTATGCTGTGGCATTCTTTTTCTCAGAAAGCAATCAAGACATTTTTCAGGCTGAGTTCAGTAGGTTCCTGATTGATAAGGGAGTCAAAGGACATGGGAGTAGAGGAGAAACTACTATTGAGACCACTGTCAGATTTGCTGTGATCTTGTCGAATGGTGAAGCAGGCTGAAGTTCCAGTTCTGCTCTATTTTCTTGCATTTTAATGAATCAATTCCAGAATGGCAGCGGAAAAGGATCGAAAATGCTAAAAGCAAGGTCATTTTACCCTGGAGGCATGATGACAAGTATGAGACATTTAGTAGGGTCACAGATAATAGAAAAGCAAAAGGAGGAAATCAAAGCAATGGACTGAGATCCTGAGCAGGAGCCACCTTGTGACCAAAAATGGACATAGAGAAATCTCATCATACAGGCCTGGTAATGTAGCAATTTTTAGGATATTTAAAACCCAGTCATAAATGGAATGAAAGAGAATTTCTTCTTAAAACCACATTGATTGTGTAGACACAGAAAGGAATTTACCCGATAATGAGTTATCACCTTTTTGTTCATTCTCATTGTATTGGCTATGTCTAGTTGGCCTTGACTAACTATTTTATTATACATATGTTGCATTTATGCATTGGGACCAACTGATCACAAAGTTGGGAAATATGTTTCTTCTCAATGACATGTGCCCTAAGGGCCTCTTAGTTTGCTGTTTGCAGTGAGGACATTGTCTTGTTTATTACATTTAGCCTGAATGCCCATGAAGAAGATAAGAATAGCTGTGTTTACTGCTTTTCATTTCTTTTAATCTTGCTGGACAGTGTGCATGTGTATGTGTGGAATGGACAGAATTAGGTCTTGTCATCTCAATGTACATCAGAATAATATTCACTAAGGTCCTGGATTGCTGTTAATGTCCTGGAAACAAACCTGAAAGTAATTTGTTGCTTCTGTGGAAAACGTCAGCAGAGGGAGTCAGAGGAGCAGAAAATCTAAGATGTAAAATGAGCAAAGTGTGTTTACACTTAAATTTTAAACCGTAAAAATAATAGCAGGCTCTAAGAATTCTGAGTTCTGATCCCATCACCACAGAGATATGTAATAATAATAATATATCTGAATGATTTGATTAGAAAATATTTATAAATAATACCACTTATTCCTTCCCTGCTCCATCCCTAGTTTTCTCTCCACTATGTTTTCTCACCTTCCTTCCTTCTATCCCTTTTGGAGTACATATTTCTCAAAATATGAGGATCTCAATTGATAAAATTGAGCATTTTTGTAACAGTTTGATTTATTCTGTAACAATTCTATTTCCCAAGTCAGTGGGAGCTCTACACAGCTTCACAGGCAGGGATGGCCCTTCACGAACTCACAAAATGTCTTACCTGAATAGGACTAATGATGTGGTCTTTGCCTCACATAAACTGCCAGTCATTAAAATTCTCTAGGAAAATAATATGATAATAATGAAAGTTCAGCTCACCATCATTGATGTGATGAGAGGTCACAATATGCACTTCAAATGTCTTGAACAACCCAATATCATGATGTTCAAGACCCAGCCTTTATAGCTTAACTGGCAAAAAGCAGTACTGAGTACCGCAATACTGCAAAAAGATCGACAAAAAGAATGTTCTATTTGGTATAGGTTACATTAATGAAGAGAAATGAGATTGCACTTGGGTGCTAGGCTGGAGGGCTTACACCCAAAACGTGGATTCTCCTGCTCCTCGGATGTTACCTGACCTGCTGTGCTTTTCCAGCACTACACTCTCGACCCAGATCTCCAGCATCTGCAGTTCTCACTTTCTCCTAGAAAGCTTTATTTGTCTTGTGGATTTGATGTATGTCAAGAGGACTTCAAATTATTTCATTCTCCAATGTCAGTGAAGATAGTATCTCCCTGCCAAGCCTAATGTGCCAAGTTGACCACTTCACCAAATGTGTTCTCCTCTGTTCTCCAACTGGGTCGGTCTGACCTTGGAAGGTTCCTTTTTAATGTGTCTTGATGTATCCAAAGAACTGCTTACAATAGTTTCAATTTCTACTCCGTTACGTCTAGCATTCTCCAAGAATTGTTCTGTGATCTGCTCCTATTTCTCATCACCATGTTGCACCTCGGAGAGATTATTGGAAAACTTTAAGTTAAAATGCATGTGTAAACTGCCTGCACCCAACTCTACCTCATAGAGTCATAGATTTACCACCACTTGACTTACTTATCCATACCTTTGATCCCCCTGGGCATGACTATTTAATGCTCTCCTGACTTTCATACCATCTTCCATTCTTCATAAATTTGAAATCAAATCTTCTGCTGCCATGTCCTAACTTGCAATAAGTCCTTTTTCTCATGACCCCTGTGCTCACTGGCCAACACTACCTTCAGTAAACGTGCCTCACTTTCAAAATTAGCATCCCTGTTTACAAATTTGTCCATGGGCCCAACTCTAAGACCCTCTGAGACATGTACCTTTTTTTATTCACTCGTGGCACATGAGTGTCTCTGGATGGCCATAGTTTTTGAATTTCCTTTCTAAACTTCTTCACCTGATTTTATCTTTAAGTTATTTCTTAAAACCATTCTTTGGACCAAACCGTTTTTTATAAATCATGTACTTGTGTCAAATTTAATTTGAAAATACACCAGTAAAGAATCTTATGATATTTTACTCTGTTAAATACACCTTTTAAATAGAAATTGTTGTCCCCAATCTATATAGCATTTAAGAGGCTAATTTGTTAAGGACCATAAATCCTATGGAACATTAATCCTGATTCTTTCACTGTAAAATATCAGCCATGAAGGTATGGCAGAGCAGATTCGATGGACCGAATGGCCTAATTCTGCTGCTACATCTTTTGGTCTTATGGTTGATGGCCCTCACTTACATGAAATCTCAGCTGTACTTCAACCCAAACTTCCAGGAAAAACAACAAACTCCAGGGATGCAGGGTTCCTGTTCAGAAAGAGCATGACACGCATCCCATGTCCTCCTTAAGAATGGGAACCAGGAACTTTGTAATTAGCTTTTTCCCATTGGTATTCGGAATTGTAGCCTGAATATCAGGCGCTCTGGATTCCACGACTTGACCATCATAGCCAAGTAAGGAACAGGTTTCAACCTCAGATTGCTGGGGACTGGGGACTATGCCATCCCCTGCTTATGACTAAGCACCAGGAAAGCTGTGATATTGCTGCAAGGAATTAGGCGAGAATCTCTGACCACAATTGGAGGAACAATTAACATGGAAATTAACTCCCGTAGGGATTTCATTACTCAGCTTACTTTCCTCATTTTATTTATGCTTCTTGTTTCTCAGACTAGGGTGGCTGGGGTAAAACAAAATAGGAAGAAAGAGCTCATTTTATCAAGAGTTGCTCACTTTGGGAAATGGAGTATTTCCTCATTTTACAGGCACACTGGCAAACTGTTCTATTCTGCCCTGTCCAAATGAATTTCTCCCAGCTTCAGGAAACCACCTGCCAATGCAGTCACGTGCCTTTTCCATTTCTCATGCTACCTGTCCCCTCACTTGGAGAAGATTAACTATTTAGTGCCTGACAGTGTGAAAGCAGGCCATTCAGCCCATCAGGTCCACACTGAACCTCCAAAGATCATCTCACCCAGACCCACCCCATATCTGCAACCCTGCATTTCTCACGGCTAATTCCACCTAACCTGCACATCTTTGGTTTGTGGGAGGTAACCAGAGTACCTGGAGGAAACCCACACGGACACAGGTAGAACGTATAGAACGTGTAAACTCCACACAGACAATTGCACAAGGCTGGAATTGAACCCTAGCACTGTGAGCCACTGCAACATTCAATCTCCATGCTCTGAGCCTGTAATAAGCTGGGAATAGGTACCTTGCAGCCAGCAGAACAAGGACATTTATGGATATTTTAATCAAGTTATTCAGACATGTTATGATAAACCTCTGGTGCAAATGAGCCCTGAATCCACCCTCTTGGCCCAGAGATAGAGTCATTACTTCTGTGCCACAAAGCTTTCTGAGCTTTCTACAAACCCAGGGACCAGAGGAAAATGGTGCTGGCATGATGATTTCTTCCAATTCTGTTCCTTGCCGCTGTTAGCTTAGACCCTGAATGAGCTAATTCCTTAAACAATCTCAGCAACTCTTTTCAAACAAATATATTTCAGGTAAAAAGTAACACTGAGAAAGAAATAAACACAGACATCTATATTTAAGTGGCTTTCTTTGTGACACTCATTGTAACTTATGTTTCACTTTTTTTATTTAAGTAACCAACAAGAATGTTCATAAACTAATACACTTGAACAAAAGCAAAATGCTTAATCACTCAGAATGGGATTAATTTAGCACAGTACATGTTCCTTACATTTATGTGCATATTGAAACCACTTGGTACCATGCAACACATGTCATGCACTCCAATGTTTTAATAAGTGTACATAGTTGTATAAGATAAACTGCTAATCATGATATAATTTTACAATAACTACAGCAGTTACTAGGAGTTATCAAAGTGGTGGTTTAAAGTGAAGATAATCCTGTTGCTCGACTTCCTGTTTGAATCATTAATTAATTCAGTACTCCTGGATCTTTTTTCTATTGCTAGAGTTACAAGATGTGCTCAGAGCTTGAAAATTACAAGGCAATAAATCCACAGGCACATCTGTCTGCAATGTTAGCTAGTAATCTGTGGAAGAAAGAAAAGGAATTAGTTCATTTATAAGGTACTAATTAGCAGTGCTGGAGACTGTGTTTAAAGTGGTAGATATTTTACTGCCCAGTCAGGATTCAGCTCACAGCATATTTACCAATCCAATAACCAGAGGTGTGGTGGGATCATAGAACCCCTACAGTATAGAAGCCATTCAGCCCATCAAGTCCAGACTGACCCACTGAAGAACAGACCCACCTCATCCTTACATTCCCGATGGCTAACCCATTTAGTCTGCAGATCCCTGGGACAATTTAGTATGTCCAAGCCACCTAATCTGCACATCTTTGGACTGTGGGAGGAAACCAGAGCACCCAGAGGAAACCCGCACAGTTGGTGGGGGGGACGAGAATTGAGCCCAGGTCCCTGGGCGCTGTGAGGCAGCAGTGCTAACCACTGAACCACTGTGCTGCACTCCGCCCCCAATCCACCCGAGCCACTGTGCCACCTGGATTAGATTACTTACAGTGTGGAAACAGGCCCTTCGGCCCAACAAGTCCACACCGACCCGCCGAAGCGTAACCCACCCATACCCCTACATTTACCCCTTTACCTAACACTACGGGCAATTTAGCATGGCCAATTCACCTGACTTGCACATCTTTGGAGTGTGGGAGGAAACCGGAGCACCCGGAGGAAACCCACGCAGACATGGGGAGAATGTGCAAACTCCACACAGTCAGTCGCCTGAGGCGGGAATTGAACCCGGGTCTCTGGCGCTGCGAGGCAGCAGTGCTAACCACTGTGCCACCGTGCCGCCCACTATGTTGAAAATGTCATGAAAAATGGTGGAATTTTTAAAATAAACACAGAATATGTTGGAAATACAGAGTAGATCATTGTTATTCACAAAGGAATAAAACCCGTTTTTATGTTTCGAGTGCAGCTATTGATGAGAACACAAAAAGATTGCTGAAAAGTACACCACTGAAACACTAGTTCGGTTCTGGTGCCCTGCTTCCAACATGTTTTCTTTCATGGGCAAGTGAGAGAGGAAGAGAAAATATAGGGAGCCCCCCCCCCCCCCCCAATAAAGACATTGGCTATTTTCTTCAATAGTGCAGGGTATGCCTACAACAATCAAAAGCAACCTAAATCTAAAACGTCACAGATGTGCTAACTCTGCACTCCCAGGAGTAGCAGTTTCAAGCTTTTCATCCTGCATTCCAAACTGATGCAGAATTCAGTGAGAGAATTGACAAAAGAGCCTGGGATCCTCTCGAGGAATCAATGCTGAGCAGGGCATTAGCTGACCAGCTCAGATTGACAAGGTTCAGACATAATAGCTAGTCTTTCCCCATAGTTGTTCATGTTGAAACTTGTGGGGATCTTAAGTAATAAAATACCTTTTACAGAAACCTAGGCAAAGGAAATGTCTGCATTTAATTTGATACACTTTAATTAACATTCATTTGTTTCACCTACAGTTTCAATGGCAATAAAATGTTGCGGGCTAACACTGGAATATGATTCATTTGGCATGAAGTGCACAACTGTTCATTCTCAAAGTTTTATTTTTAGCATTTACATATGAGTGCATTTCTCATTAGATTGTAACTTTTATGAAGTTTCAAACAACCCAATGCATCTGCGATAAAAACCATTCTTTTAACACACTCATATTCCTAACATTTTAGTTCTAACTTAATTTTTGGTTATTTGTAACATATATTGCTACATCTTGCAGATTTCTTTTTCAGTTATTACATAGAGTCATAGAGTCATAGAGATGTACAGGATGGATACAGACCCTTTGGTCCAACCCGTCCATGCCGACCAGATATCCCAACCCAATCTAATCCCACCTGCCAGCACCCGGCCCGTATCCATCCAAACCCTTCCTATTCATATACCCATCCAAATGCCTCTTAAATGTTGCAATTGTACCAGCCTCCACCACATCCCCTGGCAGCTCATTCCATACACGTACCACCCGCTGCATGAAAAAGTTGCCCCTTAGGTCTCTTTTATATCTTTCCCCTCTCACCCTAAACCTATGCCCTCTAGTTCTGGACTCCACTCAGCTCACAATATATAAATAAATATGTTTTTCAGATTAAGGTATTAATATGATAAACTACAGAACACAACTGATGGCATACAACGTCCGAAAGGTTGAAGAGAATGAAATTAAATGCAATCAGAAGAGAGTCAAAACCGATTATAGACTGGAGGTAACAGGGTTGGGGATGATTTTGTAATTTCTACTTTAGTCATTGGATAGTGATCAGGGGAAATTTTTTTTTAGTTGCTAATTCACAGATCCTGAAAGCACTTGTATTAACATGGCTGAGACTGCAGGTAAAATTAAATCTCCTTCGGTCCAATCTGAACATTAAGCAAAGCAGCTCAAACATTAGTCAGCGCACTTATTTTTTTCTATTATCTTGCCTCTTACCCAACTGAATAATTCTACCCATGGTCAGTCAGGAAAAAAATGTTGTCTAAATACCTTAGACAGGCGTCTCAACGACTTGCACCGCCACTGTTTTCATTATCTGCTGGATCCGATTCTCAATGTTAAGCAAACCTTGGAAGCTCTTCACAGGAAAGGCCAAGCTGTCAGAATATGCCATCGGCTCAAGCACTGATCGATCAGCATCCCTCAGGCCAATCGCAAAAAGTACGATTCCCAGTTTCCTCAGTTTCTCTGCCTGCTGCGAAATATCATCACGGGATTTTCCCGAAGTAAGAAGCAATAGAATCTGTGGAATAGCATTATCCACTCTGCTTCCTGCTGAGCTTGTGAACACATTCTTTATGACATGGTCCAGTGCTCGGCCAATGTTGATTTTTTTGCCACGTTTTAGCTTGAGTTTCTTAATTGCAGCCAGAACTTGCTTCTTGGTTGAGTGGGTATTAAGAAAGAACTCAGTCCTTGGACTCTCACTGAACTGTACAGCAGCAAATTGAACTTTCTCTGCTCCAGTATCAAAATTATCCACCATTCTCATCATAAACTTACGAACGTTTGGAAATCCTTTTCCAATTTTAGCAGAACCGTCAATGAGGAAAACGATATCTCTTTTATCGCTGTCTGGAACAAGTAAATTGAGTCATCCTCTAAACATTTTTGTGCAGTGATAATGAAACAAAATCAAGCATATATGTGTGCAAGATATATATATATATATATATATATATAAAATCATGATGGAGAAACTTTTTTCTTTTTTCTTACTTTAGCCAAGCAGGCACTATTTCAACTAGTGATTAAATGAATAGTTGAATAGGGAAGTTGAATGTATGGTTAGACAGACCGAGTAGGAGGGAGGAATTAGAATCTTGGGACATTAAGATTAGTTCTTGGGGGGTAATGGGACAGGCTGGACAGTACCAGGACAAATAATCTCACAGGGTGTTTTTTGCGTGCTGTTGTGGAAGGTTAAAGTCAACTTGGCAGGGAGACTAGGATCCATGATGCACCAGAAAGAATAAACAAGGTGCGTAAAAGATTGTGAGCAGAAGATGGAACTAGGTTAAAACATAGTGGGCATTCTGTGTATATTTAAGGCTGAAATAGATAGATTGACTTTTGATCAGCAGGGAAAATGCAGGAACGTAGACGTATGGAATGTCAGATTAGTCCTGATCCTAGTGAGGGGCAGAGCAGGCTCAAGGAGCGGAGTGGCCTATCCTGTTCCTATTTGATATGATCTTAGCAATAAGATATTAGGTGAGGTCAATGCAAGAGAGAATATGGTCTAAATTAGATTTACAGCACAAGTATGTAAATCCATGAAGTGTGGTAATTAGAGTTAGTAAGTTGTAGGCACGTACAGGGATAAGTGTCATGGTAATAGTGGAGACTTGTCTCAAAAGTGAGTCGGACTGTGTATGAAATATCCCTTGATACAAGGACCTGGATACAGGTTAGGAACATAGAATCGGAAGAATTCTGGGCTACGTCTACCTTACTTTTAAAAATGGCTACTCGGACATTAGTTTTCAGTCCAGGTTGAAAGATGAGTGAGCTATACTGGAACTTGGGCTGGACAATTATGGATCAGGAATGGAGGATGCTTGGTGTGGGCTTGCCTTGGCATCCAAGCACCCAATCCTCACTTTCTAAACACACACCCACACACCTCACCCATAATTTGGAGTTGCCAGTGGTGGACTGGGGTGTACAAAGTTAAAAATCACACAACACCAGGTTATAATCCAACAGGTTTAATTGGAAGCAACTAGCTTTCAGAGAGTCGCTGATGAAGGAGCAGCGCTCCGAAAGCTAGTGTGCTTCCAATTAAACCTGTTGGACTATAACCTGGTGTTGTGTGATTTTTAACTTTGTACACCTCACACAGGTAATCCATGCCACCTTGCATCTTTTACATAACCTCCATGACCTCTGGAATATATATGTGAACTTTTGGCCCTTTATCCACCCTCTGACTTTCCACAGTTTCTATGCCTAATTAAAGCTATCTCATGGCCCCCATCCACTACACTTTGACCTTACATCTGCCACACCACCTCAATATATAGGCAGACTTCTAAATCTGTACAGAAATGATATAATATAAATAAGAACGTAAGGGAATTAGGAAAACTCAGCAGGTCATCCAACATCTTTGGAGAGAGTCAGACTTAATCTTTTGTTTCACTGAAAGGTTCTGATGAATGGTCATCACTTTCAAATGTTAATTCTCTCTCTCTGTCTATGTTGCCTGATCTTCTGAGTTATTTTCCTGCTTTTTTTGTTCTTATTTCAGAATACTGGGCATCTACAACATTGTGCTGTATTCTTGAGATTGAAAAAGTTCTATTAAATGTTTTACAAAATGTCTGTTCCAGCCTCCACTATTTTGCAAAATAAAACAATCATATTTATAAAAACCCCACTTACTGCATTCACATTCCTTCAGCTACATAATACCTTTTCAGAATAATCATTCCATTCAAGTGTACCACCCATTTTAACAACGTACATTGGAATTACTTTACAGTTCCACTTCACAGAACTATAACCATTTGGAACTGTTTATCAAACTATGAAATGGCAGATAACTTATTGTGATAATGGGTGAAATCATGCAGCAGTAATCTAATAATGAAACATCAGGCTTATGTCAATAGATGTAATGAAATACCAAGCAATCATGTTTCTCAACATATCAGACATTTTCAAAAGGTTTAAAAAGAGGGACTTTTAATTACTTTGACAGATCATTTTGACAGTTGTTTTTGAGAGGTGTTCGTGACATCCTCTTGACACTCTGGCAGGTCCTCTGAACAATTTCTCTTAACATTTTGACAGCACTTTTGACAATTCCAATGAATTAGATGGTTAATGAGTTGATGCACCTTTTATGCCCATTCAAGTCTATCTTTAACCATTCCTAAGGGTACTCTACCTCACCTAAAGTTACTGGACATCCTGCCCTCCAAAGGTATCCTGGGACCATATCCAGAGGAATATGCAACCTTTCCAAATGGGTATACTGGCTATCTATCTAAATGCACAATGTTCAGATCTGCTTTTACAAAATCTATTCTGCACACTTCAGATTTCACAGTGCTGGACTATCAAAATCCCACTTGATTTAAATGATTATCTGCCTCTGTGAGTGGCATGTGTCGATCTCAACTCAATCCTATTCCCATTCCTGAGAAAATGGAAAGTTCCATATTGGGGATATGACTTGTCAATTGCAGGCTCATCAACCATTTTAGAAGGATGCAGAAGCACTTCTTCATGGTGAAAATACACTCTGTATTATTCAGGAAAGGTAAGTAAGGATAGAGTAAGGAGGATGTTGTACTGCCCAAGGAGAATATTACATTGTTAGAAAAAGAGTATGGCCTGGTGGAGTCAAGGAATAATCTACCAAGTTAGAGTGAAGGAACAATATAGTTATCAATGCACTAGTGGATGTAGACAGATAAAAATAAGTATATATTCAGGGAAATTACAAAGTGGTGCATAAACTATAGGAGAATGATCATGAGGTGTTTCAGGTATGCTGATTTGGACGAATTGAGATAGTAATGGAAGCATTCGAGATTCAGAAGTGTGTACAGATGAAGTTTCTGAGTCAATATGTTTCTGTTCCAATAAAATAAGGAGACATTGCTAGAACTAGTTCTAAAGTGTCAGGTGTACCAGATATCAGTTCGAAAACATTTGGGAAAGAATAACCATAAGATTTAAGTTAACATTGGAAAAAGGTGAAGAGCAAACTAAAGTAAAAATACTGAATTTGAGAATGGATTCCTAAATAAACTGGAATTAAAGATTGGCAGGCAAACTGGAACTGAACAATGGACTTCCTTTAAAGAAAATATGGTTCAGGCAAGTTAGATTTCCACATGGGAAAAAGGTAGGATAAACAAATGTGTAAATCCCTGAATGAAGAAAGTAATGAAGCAGAAAGAGGGTAGATGTTAGGGTGATGATACAGTTGAGACATATGCCCAGTATAAAAAGTTCATCAGGGAGTTGTAAAATAAATAACAGAAGCAAAAAGAGAACGTGAGAAGGAGCCTAGCAGGTAACTTAAAAAGGAACAGAAAAGTCTTCTACATCAATATTGAATGTGTGGATGTAGAAGCTGTAGTTGAAATGTTTAATGTGTACTCTGCATCTTTAATCATAAAGTCTACTCCTTCCCCTCCATCCATAGTTGAAGGGAGGTGATGGCCCAGTGGTATCATCGTTAGACTATTAATTCAGAAACCCAGGTCATGTTTTGGGTACCCATGATTGAGACCCACCATGGTAAATGATGGAATTTGAATTCAGTTAAAACGTTTGGAATTAAGAATCTAAAGATGACCATGAAATTGTTGCTGATTGTCAAGAAAAAAACATCTGTTTCACTACTATCCTTTAGGGAAGAAGACTTACCCATCTGACCTAAATGTATCTCCAGACCCAGAGCAATGTGGTTGACTCTTAACTGTCCTTTGGGCAATTAGGGATGGACAATAAATGCTGGCCCAGCCAACAAGGCCCACAACCCATAAATAAAATAATGTGCTTGACTCAGTGCAAGTTACTCATATTTCAGATTCAATATCTCTGTGGTTTAAAGTGTTGCAGTGTTGTTGCTGGTTTGATTCAAGTGGACGTTGCTTCGTGTTTGGTGTCCCAATACCACCGCACATTTTAAGTAGTGAGTTTGCAGAGAAGTTCACATTTTGATAATATGGTATATGTGTGAGCAATCCCAATGATTCATTGTACTAATTGTACAATGTACACATCTGTTCACTTCCTCCATTACTACTACAGCTCTCAGCTTGCCAGGATCCAGGCAAAGTCCTTTCACTACCAATACATGACCTAAGTATGTAACTTCAGATTTCTTCAACTGCATCTTTTTCCTTCCTGTTCTGTTTTATTTTCTTATGTTTCCTCTTCAGCCATTCCTCAATGGCTGCTTCCTCTACTTTCATGTGCTTGTCACCAGCTGACAGCTCCTCAATGAACAATTATTGGCCTTCTTACCCTTCTTTCCTTTCTTCAGGACCTGTTGGGTTGGTAAGGCCCTAACAGTCTTTATCTTGTTTTACAGGCTGAACGTGAGGCTAAGTGAAACTCTCCTCAGCAGGTGGTAAGCTGGCCTCACAAATCATACACTTTGAGATGATAATCACTATGAATGAATCCAATACCTGGAAAAACATCTTGGTAATCCTCTGGTGGTGAATCGGTTTAGTTCAGTTGGCTTGTTGGTTTACAGAGCAGTGTGATGCCAACAGTTTGGGATCAATTCCCATCACTGCATTGAGGTTATCGTGAAGGACTCTCCTTCTCACTGTCTTCCCTCGCCTGAGTCTGATGGCCTTCAGGTTAAATCGTCACCAATCACATTTTTCTCGAATGGGAGAGCAGTCCCTATGGTCTGGTAAGACTATGGCAACACAACAACAAAAATCCTCTGGGCATCTGTTCATCGGTTAATGAACCTGTGAAATGCTGCAATTTTTTTCTAGCAGTATTACCAATCCAGCTTTAGACTTGCTTCCCTGGAGATGAAAGCTTAGTGTCTACTATCCGGAACTGGAGGTCTTCATTCTTCCCATTGCATTGAGCTCTTTGCTTCCTTTGTCCTTTTGATATGAATATCATTCCATCATATCGCCTTAACTTTACCTTACAAGTGTTTCATTTTCAGTTCATCGTGAGCCAAATCACAGAGATCTGTGAAGTGCATGTTGCCTTATGAATCAGACACTTCACATTTACTTGATGCTGTCTTTCTGCAGTTATCTTTCTCATTGTGATAAGCCAGTTTTAGACTTGATACCAATCTGTTGTATTGGGTAGAGTGATTTATCAGAATCGGCACGGTGGCACAGTAGTTAGCACTGCTGCCTCGCAGCGCCAGAGACCCGGGTTCAATTCCCGCCTCAGGCGACTGACTGTGTGGAGTTTTCACGTTCTCCCCGTGTCTGCGTGGGTTTGCTCCGGTTTCCTCCCACAATCCAAAGATGTGCAGGTCAGGTGAATTGGCCTTGCTAAATTGCCTGTAGTGTTAGGTAAGGGGCAAATGTAGGGGTATGGGTGGGTTTCGCTTCGGCGGGTCGGTGTGGACTTGTTGGGCCGAAGGGCAAGTTTCCACACTGTAATGTAATCTAATCTAATCTAAATCATCTGACATTATCTGACATCTCTCCAGCAGTCACCTTTACAGCCTTGTTTAGCTTCTTTCTAACTGAACACTTGGGTACAATATGATTCTGGTTCTTGCTGTTAGAGTATTGCTGAATAAGCCTTCTTCTGTTTCTTTTGTTCGGTGTCCTATTTAATATTTACATCTTGTACTCTGGTCTGTTACCTCTTCTATATATTTTTTTCCCAATGTCTTGGTCTTGTTTGGCCTCAACATACAGTCAGTTCTGATAATGTGATAGTTCAGTTCCTGTGCAATCCCACATTATAAAAAAATGCGTAATAGCTGTGCCATTTAACCTAATGGGACCGGAATCACGTTATGGCCAATACAGGTAAGGGAAGTTGGCATTCTACAAATGAAGGTCTACATTCTTCAACGGCGTTAGAGCCAATTCACGTTGAAGAAACATGCATTCCAGCATTGCAAATCATCATCTGTTCTCCCATTAATGCTCTTGACCTCCTTAGAGCTTGTTGATATCTTTTTTCAAAGTGCTTCTCTGTCCTCAGCTGATGTGGTCTCATGGCAAGGTTCTTATGTCTAAGACAATCTAATCTCTGATGCGATCATCTTTCAGATGCTCTAAGTCAGATATAATAGCTAGACATATCAGTGCCATCACATGCTGATCAATATTCTCCCTCTCACCTTGAGTTCTGACAATGAACACTTAAGTAACATTAGTAGGGGGTTCCTTCAAGGCTCCAAACTTTCTCCAATCTGGCTTTTCTGCTCCTCAATAAGACCTCAAATGGAATACATATTACAGCACTCTTTCCTAGCATTGACAACTGAATTACTAAGACCACAAGAAATAAGAACAGGAATAGGCCATTCAGCCCTTTGAACCTGCTTCTCCATTCAATAGGATCATGGCTGATGCAACGTTCTTCATTTCCATTTTCCTGATTTTTCCATGTAACCTTTGGTTCCCCAATTGATCAAGAAAGTGTCTTGATCAGCTTTAAGGAGTTCCTGTGGCAAGGAGTTCCAAAGACTCACACCCCTCTGAGAGAAGAAATTCCTCCTCATCTCCATTATTGGCACCCCTTTATTCTGAGATGTGCCTTCTAGTCCAAGACCCTCCCCCGAGGCGGAACATGCCTTCACTGTTTACCCTGTCAAGCCCCTTAAGAATCCTATATGAGTCACTCTTATTTGTTCCGGCTACTTAATTTCTTCTGTGGTAACTTCATAGTTTTTCCACTGAGATGGGAATAAATTCCAAGTATGTTTCATATCACCTTTCATTTCATTTCTACAGCAGTAAGGAATGGAAAATTCATAGGCATTCCAACTCACGCCGATAAATCAAAGTTGCAGGTTACTGTTCCATCTCTTTCTTCTGCTGCTTCTTCGAGTATCTGGCTCTCTTACAGCTCCCAAAATTCACAACACTTCAGCTGGCCATTTCCGACATCATGTTCCATGTGACATATTTTAATGGCTGCTCCTCTAAATGAGTCATGGCAGAAGTCACATGACTATGGTCAGCCAAAAGTGTACATTGCACAAATTAATTTCTCTAACAATGGATACAGCCTAAAAAAAATTAGATTGAACTGCTCCATGCAAGGGATGGGATGGTGGAAATTTTGAGCTCTCCTCCACAAACGGCAGCTCATGCTGCTTTCTGGTTAGTTTTAAATCTGAAATTGGTAGCTTCCTGGTAACCACAGGTATTAAGAGATTTGGGGAAAGGATATGATGCAGAGTTAAGCCACAAAGTAATTATTTTCCCATTGAATGATAGAACAGATTTGAGAGGCTAAATGGCCTGCTCTTGTCATTATTTCATGGACATTGACCAACTGTCCTGCTTATGTGCTGTAAATGTTGTGTAGTACTCTGAGATAGTCTTATTATTTATGTATGAAAATATTGCGTCCTTCTTTATCTCTCCTGTTAATTCATTTTCTCATGTATGTTTTACCACCACTTACTGATGCCAACAAAAGAGAATCTTTAAAAAATCACCAGATTTCTGTGATATGGCAGTACTTAGCTGTGAATTTGTGTAATTTATACAGTGGAGAGGGATGTGAAATTTAAGGAATGCCGTCAACAACTTGGAATAAGCCTGAATTTGCAGTTGCTGTAAATTGTGTTTTGACCCCTTACACAAAAACTGAAATTGTGGGCTTCTGCAGAGAGACTGAGCCCAGGTCACTCACAGCCAGATGAAAATCACTGCAACCAAGTACACTGTACCAGTGACACTTTGCTCCCAGTGGAAGGAATGGAAACTACTTAAGTAGTTATATCTGCCCTGTTAGTGCCAAGTATACTGTTACAGTGTTCACTTCAAAGAAAGTGTTGCCTTTCCCTTGCTCCAATGCAATATTCACCCAAAGCAGATAACAACTAATTTGTAGTTCTTTTTCTAATGGACAAAACTAAGTACTAAAGGTGATTGGTTACCTGCGCTGGTAATAGGTGGAATAGGGACACTTTCTACATGCTGTGAAATGCTGAGCAGGTGCAAGTCCAGATCTGAAAGACCCCAGTAGTCATCCACTTGAAAAACCAGGTTGGGTGAATATGCAATTTGATGTAGTTCTTGTTTGTCTACATTCCCAATGCCAACAACAAATGGCACAACACCAGCTTGCTTCAGCTTCTCTGTTGGCTGTTTCACATCATCCAGTGACTTTCCAGAAGTAATGAGCACCAGGATTTGGGAAATCCCTAAATGGTGCCTGCCCCCACCAGAACTACTGAAGACATTCGTTCTGACAAAGTCTAGAGCAGACCCAGTCCTGAGAGTTCTTCCGCCTTTAAGCCGAAGCTGTCTGGCTTTAGTTAAAACCAATTCTTTGTTTGTGTAAGCATTTAATGGAAACTCAATCCTTGCATCGTCACTGTATTGCACCACTGAAATTTGATCTTTGTCTTTTGCAATATTAAAGTTGGGAATTAAGTTAATAATAAGATCCCGAATCAAATAAAAGAAAGTTCCCACATTGTAAGAGCCATCAACTAAGAACACAATATCTCTCTTGTCACCTGTAATAAATAAGAAAGAATAATTATCACCAAGGTTATCTTGTGAATATTATAAGTACCTGTGCATTTTCTTGATGTTAATTATCCTGCTTAATAATGTCGACCAACGAAGGTCCAAATGTATTTCTTTCATTAGCTTCCAGTCAGCAAAGAGATTCCTGAAATCTCATTCTTCTTCATGTTTCCATTTTCACTTGCAGTCATAGAGTCATACAGCACAGAAACAGACCCTTCGGTCCAATTTGTCCATGCTGACCAAGTTTCCCAAACTAATCTAATCCCAATTGCCTGCATTTGGTCCATATCTCTCCAAACCTTTCCTACTCACATACCTGTCCTAATGTATTTTAAATGTTCTAACTGTACCTGCATCTAACACTTCCTCTAGCAGTTCATTCCACATAAGAACCAGCCTCTGTGTGATAAGGTTGCCCCTCAAGTGCCCTTCAAATCTTTCTCCTCTCACTTTAAAAATATGCCTTCTAGTTTTGAATTCCCCCACCCAAGGAAAAGACTTTGCTATTCACCTTATCAATGCTCCTCGTGATTTTACAAACCTCAATAAGGTGACCCCTCAACCTCCTATGCTTCAGTGAAAAAGTCCCAGCCTATCCAGCCTCTCCTTTTAACTCAAACTCTCCAGACTCTGCATATCCTGGTAAATCTTTTGTGAACCCGCTCCAATTTAATAATATCTTTCTTTTAGGAGGGTGACCAAAACTGTACACAGTACTCCAAAAGTACTGTACAATCCTGTACAATCTCAACATGACGTCCCAATTCCTATGCTCAAAGCTCTGAGCAATGAAGGCAAGCATGTTGAATGCTTTCTTAACTCCCCTGTCTACCTGTGACACTATTTTCAAAGAACTATGTATCTGAACCCATAGGTCTCTCTGTTCGACCTACCCAGGGTCCTACTATTAACTGTATAAATCCTGCCCTTTTCATTTTACTCACAACACTGTTTTCAGATGAACCTCTGTCTACTATTCCAGAGATACCTTCACCTTCTCTATTCCCTTTTAGAGGGATCTCTCCTCAGCCCCTTCACTTCAATCTCACAGACCCACACCCTCCAAAGGGTCTCTATTCATTGTTCCTCAACAACATTCACTACCATCTTTACTCCCTCCGCCTTAGACCAAAGCACTGCTATAATAATCCCCCTGTACATTCACTGCAGCATTTCTTAGATCTAAACCACCCAAGTATTCTCAGATATCTTCGTGCCCATCAACATTTAAAGAAATATAGCAATGTAGCGTTTTAATTATGTTTTGTGGACCTCCATGAAATAATTTCTCAGACTGCAATAAAACATGTCTCCATTCTCACTCCCTTTCTTCATTGGTATTTTCCTCATCTCCACTCTCGAGACTTGCATCTCACTCCATTACTCAATATCAGTTTATCTTCTTTGCACTAATTTTTACCTTATTGTTCTCTTGCTCGTTGTCATTCTGCCTGTCTTGTGGAACAAATCCCAGTATTATTTCCAAACCTTTTTCTGTGTTTTTCTTTTATTTTCTGATGATAATTATAATTTCTTCTTTTCTACCTTTTTCTGAGCATTTACCATTCTTTCTCCATGCTTGAATATTTCTTCCCTCTCTTATATGATTCTGTTCCCTTCCACTCTCAGTAATTTTTAATATTTATTTCAGCAATTACTTTTGTTCCTTCAATTTCAGGGACTTGATGCTAAGAGTGTTTCCCAAATCTTTCTGAATCATGTTTGCTTGCAAAGGTTAGGACACATCTCACTACCCAAGGCATTTAACGAAAGGCTGAACTGAGTCCCAGATAAACTCTCTAGCATTCTGCTGTGCCCCTTGCCACCTTATCCATATAGCCCTCCCCCCAACAGACTGTAGCTGTTAAAGAAGGCACCTCTCCAGGGCAATATTAGTGATGTAATTAATATTCACTTAGCCAGCAATCCCAAGAAGAATCAACAGTGAACAATTAAACATGATAGTGAATAAAAAGGCCATATTTCATAGGTGAGTTGTCCTCAATGGGTGACACTATCCATGATCAGTTAGGGATAACAACTGGAGTGAGTACACTCGTATCCTTCATTAGCTGAGAGCGACTAACCCAAACCTGCAACCTTCCTGCTCTGTATGCTGTGACCTGACTGGCTGAGTCATCAAATTGCTTCCATTACTTCACCTACTTAACACTGAAAGCTACATAAGCGCATTATTCCAACCCAAGTACCTTCAGTGACACTGGTCGGCATTTTAATAATTTCGACGATCAGTGTTTTTAGGGGCTGCAGCAGCTGATCCTGGATATCTGGAAGAGACTGGAAGTTGTGAACAGCAAACAGTAAATTAGTAGAATATGCAATCTCGTGTGTTTCTTTGCCATCTGCCTCCATGGCCCCAATAACAAATGTCACTATTGCAGCTCTTTTTAATGCTCCTGCTGCCTCTTTAACATTGTCACTCGACTTTCCAGAAATGAGAAGCACCAGAAGCTGCGGCATATTAGCATCTCGCCGACTGCCTGCTGCCGTTGTGAAGACGTTGCTGATGACATAGTTCAGTGCAGCCCCGGTATTCAGCATCCTTCCGCCCATAGGCTTCAGCTTGTCCACTGCATCTAAAATATCATCTTTACTTGAATAGGTGTTCAAAAGAAATTCAACTTTTGGGTCCTTGCTGTACTGTATTACTGCAACGCGATTCCTGTTCAACCCAACATTGAGGTGTTCAATCATGCCTTTGAGAAATTCGCGCACTGAATGAAATGATGAACCAGCTTTGGTTGAGCCGTCAATCAGGAACACAATGTCCCGATTCTGGTTATCAGTTATATCTGCCAAAACAACAGCCAACAGTTTTGAGTTAGCATGTCTCTTTAAAAGGCACTTCTGAAACAAATACATTCATTGTTTATCTATTCCATCGCTTCCTTTCCTCTCCTAATTTTGTATTCATGCCCTTTAAATTATCACCACAGTGTGATTATAAAATTTTATAGAGAATGTTAATTAGCTTTTGAAATTGAGCGCGAAATTCTTCAAAATTGCTCCTGGAAACTGCACTTGGGCAGGTTACTCTTCAGAGGGTTGGTATGGACTTGTTGGGCCAAATAGCCTGTTTCCACACTGAATGCCTTATGTGGTCATAACAACTTATGAATGGATATTCTTTTAGGTTGTGTGCCTTGGGCAAAAGGTCACACTCTGAAACGTAAGCAAGGCTGAAAGATCTCAGGTCAAACCGTAGTGAGGTCATGGGACATGGTGTGCCAACTGCAAAAGAAACAAACGTTAGCCCCCTATTCTTATCCCACCTTCCAGAGCCTTCCTGTAGGCTTGCTTCTTACAGCACTTTACCTGTGAAAACAGGAATTCTTTAAATGAGTGAGGGTTTCCACCTCAACCATCAATCCAGGCAATGAACCCCAGATAACCATCATCTTCTGGGTGAAAGAGCATTTCTACACGTACCCTGTAATCTATATTCCAGCCACCCTGAACCTGTGCACCACCCATCCCGGTAAGTGACTCTGCAAAGGGAAACATGTCTTCCCCGTCACTCTACTAAACATTTCGATAATATCAAAAGTATCAGCCAATACTGCTGCAAACTGAGTAACTCTAGCACTGGTTTCCAATCACAACAATGGAAATTATAACTCATCCATCGCCACGTGTGCTATTGTAGGAGAGAAGTGCTGAGATCAAGCAGTCCGTAAGTTTTCGATGGGAGGGGTGGATGAGGAATTTGTGAAGCTGCAGAGATGCCAGGTCCATAAGAGGGGCATCTGAGAAATATGTCAAGTACAGCTGATCGTAAGCAAGGCAACAGCTGGAGATCGGAATAAGCTAGATGGAATTAGGCTGCAATTCCAGTCCGGGTCAGTGTCCCCAGTACCAGGGCATGAGGAAGGCAGAGGAGAGTACCAATGGGCAGGAAGGCAATGAAGGCCATTGCCTCAGCATCACATGTACCACCAAAGATGAAGGAACATTGATAAGTCAGTGACTCAAGGAGCTGCAGCTCTCTACGTGGATGGTGCCCTCATGAGAAACAGTTCCATCCTCAACCAGTAGCCATGTAAGTCACTGTGGCTTTGAACTTCTGGGAATTGGCAGCAGATCCTAATTGTCTTAATCTCCAGGGAGACTTTTCACTAAGATGGCCTCCCATTTTCTAAACATTCAGTTGGTCCGTGACCATAGCAAGCATGTTCAATATCTGCGTGCACACCTACCCTGGCATCTGTCATGGTGCCTTCATTCTGCAGCAGTCAAAAGTGCTGGATCTTCTCATGTCACCAGCAAACTTGGTGACTGGCTTTTTGAGGCTGAGGGATGTGAAGGGATTACTAATGAAACATAATATGCCCCTGCAATAGCAGAACATGGGTTCAATCAAAGCCACCTCTCACGAGGATGATCATGAAGCAGGCCATTGGATCTGAAGATGGTGACCTGTTGTACTCTGCACCATTAAGAAATAACATGGAAACTGCAGCTCTGAATGAGCTACTGCTGTCTGGTTACCTCCTAATCATTACAGCAGCCACTTTGCAATGTGACAAAATGCACAAAATACTTTCACAATGTGTTCACTCTCAGAGTACAGAAGCTTACCACAGCCCATTGATTGTACTGAGAAACTCACTATCACTCAATCTGCCTGGCCATCTACAAGACTGATGAGGAGAACATTGAGCAAATTTAATAAACAACTGTTGTATAAAATCCCCAACCGATGACATTTGTAATTTGCCTTTCCTGTGCAGTTTTGCAAGGACCATGACGTGAGACCGTGTTCAGTTTTCAAGACCCCTCTCAACAAAATTATATATATTTTGTGGATGGGTGAGTGATATAATATTGTTGTTGGGAGCTGAGAAGATATTAACAACCAAATAATTTCTATCAAGTTAGAGCATTGCAAGCATTTCCATCAAACCACAAAGATTAAAATGCAGATACCTTTGATACTCTTCATTGTTGGCATTTCAGACACTATCTTCACACCAGTTAGGGTTGACAATGGTAACAGCACTTGCTGTTGGATCTTTGGAAGAGAAGGAAATTCATCCACTGTGTAAACCAAGCTGGGGTCCAAAGCAATTTGTTGTAGCTGCTGCTCTATGGCATTCTCAGCTCCAACGACTATCGTCATCACACCAGATCGTAACAGGGCTTCTGCTGGTTTTTTAATATCATCTCTTGATCTTCCACCAGTGACAAGAATCAGAAACTGCGGAACACCTTCCTCTTTCCTGCTTCCTGAATATTTGGTAAAAATGAACTTAAGGACATACTCCAGTGCTGCTCCAGTGTTAAGCACAGTGCCACCTCTCAGTCTGAGTCTGTTTAACTCAAAGAGAAGTTCATCTTTTGATGAATAAGCATTTAGAAGAAATTCGGGTTTTGCAATATCACTGTACTGTACTAGGCCTACTCGCACACGATCACTTCCAATATCAAGGGTCTCAATAATTCTTGAGATGAAGTCACGAATAGCTGGCAGATTTGTATCTCCAACATGAAAAGATCCATCAATTAAGAACACAATATCTTTTTTGTCTGCTTCTGTTGCAAATAAGCAGAAAATACACGCAAATATTTAATTTCTGTAAATCAAATGCACAACTTGATTATTCAGTGATTCGATTATTAAAGTTGTATTATTTTTTGAAGTCAAAGTATTAGATTTGTATCTGAACAGTTATGTGCCTTGTTAACAGTTAAACAAAGTCTTTTAATTGTTCTGAATTCTTATTGTCAGTAAAACTAGGTAGCATCTTAGGCCTGATGAAGGGCTTTTGCCCGAAATGTTGATTCTCCTGCTCCTCATATGCTGCCTGACCTGTTCTGCTTTTCCAGCACCACAATCTCGATTCTAATCTCCAGCATCTGCTGTCCTCACTTTCTCCGAGCATCTTAGGCAGGGTTTGGCTGCAATTGTCTGAGGAACCACTGCTGCTTGACACAATCTCACCCATTTTGTTCTAGTCTAAGTCCTGCATACCAAAAGTACACGATGAGCTGCATAACTCATAACCATGGCTTGTTCTCCTGACAATGATTCTACGAGAGACTACGTTGCTATGAAAGTCATTTGAGGCAGAAAGTATAAATTGTCACAATCTGTACAGAGTGGGAAAAAGAAATATAGATGGAGGCACAAGCAGGTGTTCAAAGTGGAATAATCTGTGAAAAAGGATACCTATTTCTTTACTTTTTGATTTGATGATCATCAGTAAGCAGGCCAAAATGAGTGGTCTCCCCCCGCAAAGATATATCTCTTTTCTTTCATTTATGGAAGAAATAACATTATTTCTTTTCAGGGATAATAGTCTTTCCCAAAACCTATTATTCTTGGGGTGGGAGACTTTGGAGACATTTTTAAGTTTGCCTTCTCCATATGAAATGGGTTGGAATAAAAGAGCATAGCAACATATGAATTAGGGCCAGGGTAGGCCATTCGGTCCAGCAAACCAGTACTGCCATTCAGCTCATAAAATCAGAGCTGAAACCAGGTGTAAACATTACTGCCGATGTGTGTGCCCTAGATCGAATTTGTGTATCACCATTCAATGGAGAAATGTTTGGATGATGGTTACAAAGCTTGTATGAAAAAGAACAAGAGTAGAAATGAAGTGAAAGACACTTCCTGAACGAGGCCATTGTTCTTCAATATATTTGCCAGCAGCTGTGTTGGGCTAATTGAGAATCCAGATGTAACTAATTGTATTACTGGTTAGTGAATAAAAATTAAAAAATAGACATGGACAATGACCATGTGATCTCAATGATCATTTACACAAGATGTGCATGTCATAGTTTAACATTTTTTGTAGTTTTGTTGGCTAAATGTGTAAGATTAAAAGCAGATTGACTTCATAATTTTTGATCATTGTGAGCGCTTCAATTTTTCTTGATTATTGAATGCTGTTAGTGTTTATTAAATGATGCACACAATAGCAGTATTTAATGCTATTACGCAAATGTATCCAGGATGTTTTCTCATTAAAATTTGCGCTTGTGGCTAAGATGGTAACATGGTACCAAGATATGGGTCATCATCAATTTCTTTTGGAAAACACTACATTAGAGTCTAGATTATGTCTGCATGAGTTTCCTCCAGGTGCTTCAGTTTTCTCCCACAATCCGAAGCTGTACAAGTTAGGTGAATTGGCCATGCTAAATTACCATGGTGTTCAGGGATGTGAAGGTTAAGTGTGTTAGTCAGGGATAAAAGTAGAGTAATAGGGTAAGGGAATGGATCTGGGTGGGTTACTCTTTGGAGGGTCGGTGTGGACTTGTTGGCCAAATGGCCTGATTCCACACTGTAGGGATTCTATATTTACATAATTGATTACATCAAATTCAACTGCTTCATATGTATCCTTTTTCAAAACAATTTGCAGATCAAATTTATGAAACACAAGTCATTTGATCAGAAGGACATCATATATTATCAATCCCTGAAATAGGAACAAGACTACCATATAGGGAGAATCTAAATAGATTGCGCTGAAATTGTCCTGATTTATCATTTTCAAAATCTTTTATCCATTCCAATGACTTCCATTCTAATTGGGCAGCATGGTGACTGAATGGTTAGCACTGATACCTCACAGAGACACAGGTTTGATTCCATCTTCAGTGACTGTCAATGCAGAGTTTGCACATTCTGTCTGTTTCAGCATGAGATTCTGCCAGGTTCTCCAGTTTCCTTCCACAGTTTGAAGATGTGCAAGTTAGTCGAGTTAGCAATGATAAATTGCTCATAGTGTTCAGTGAAATGTAGGTTAGGCGAATTAGCCATGATAAATACAGGGTTACAGGGATAGGGTAGGGGGTTGGGTCTGGTTGGGAAGCTCTTCATAGTGTAGAATCTGATCTCATCTGTATTGGATTAGTTGACCTCAGCCAATACAGTTATGGCTCCCTAGAACTGACCTTAGTAACGCTAGGTTAAAGCTGTGATAAAGTAACCACAAGTCCTGCTCTGGATCACTATGGAGCGCCTTATAATAGAATGTACATCTACGTGAGGATCCAATGACAAAAAGGAATAGGCTGTCCTTTGATGCTTTCACCAGTTATACAGCCTTCTGGCAGTGCCTAATCAGACTCGTATCTTTCATCATAGTATTTCACAGGTCAGACAGGGACTCAATAAAACCCTGCAGGACCTTGCAGGCTGGTGAGAAATGGGTGACAGCAAATCATGGGATAGACTGCCTTCACTGGAAATATAAATCAAGTAAGAGCTAAAACAATTCTCCCTCACCCATTTTACACAAACAAACAAACACCAAGAATATCTCCTTCACCTTCAGGAGAGCAGTGAAGATTGAAAACTAGTTTTAAAAACAAACTCTTGTGTGTCTGCAGTTAGACAACCACTCGTGCATTTTGTAATTTGTTCCTGTGTGTAAGAGCTTCAAGATATTTGAATATCCTTTTGGTGATGTCACAGTATTGCACCTCACTGAGCAGCATAGCATGGGCGGAGTTCATATACTGCTGCATTACACTACACTCTAAAATGAGACTCTTAAGAGCACATGGTCTTCATCACACCTAAAATATAGATGTTTGTGCAAAATAAATAGTATCACTTAGTCTGAAAATGTATACTGTTCTTGGTTTTGACCTGTCAGCGAGTATGTCTTGAAGCCAAACGTCATAGTATGGCCTAAAACTATGTGAGTTCTTCTGCATATTTTAGAGAAAAAGATGCTTTAATATCAGTCTTGTGACAAGCCTAGAACAGAGTTTCCAAAAAATAAACATTGCCTTTTAAGCGTGTGCCCAAAATTAAATATATTCAATGTTAGAGTAATCAGAGAGGAGAGAAGACTGCTAAAGCCAAGGTTATCTGATAAATTTATTATGGCATAAGATAATTTAGACAAAGCGTGCTTACGCAAAATGGAGTTACCTTTGGTGGTTCGAACTGTTGGTGATTCAGAAGTCTTCCTGACACCAGTCAGTGTTAACAAAGGTGATAGTACATCTTGTTGTATCTCTGGAAGAAAACGGAACTCTTTCACACCAAAAGCTAAACTAGGGTCGGAACTAACCTCTTGCAGCTGACTTATCATATTCTCTGTTCCGATGACTAATGTTGTAACACCGGCTTTTAACAGGGCATCTGAAGACTGCTTCATGTCATTACTCGATTTTCC
>NC_057716.1:12805509-12830288 GCF_004010195.1 Chiloscyllium plagiosum | reverse complement strand
AGTTTAGTTTAATCTTAGAGTATGATAAAAGGTCGCCACACCATTGAGGGCTGAAGGGCTCTTACTGTGCTGTACTGTTCAATGTTCGCTGTTTTAATTTCTTGAGCTCTTGTGAAAATATTGCACCTGGAATTCCTTTAACTTCAGTGGAGGTTAAACTAGTCAGTGCTTAATTGTCGAGGGTTAATGGAAATTTGGGGAGGTTAGAGGGGCTGAATAGTCTATATCTGTTCCTAACCATTGTGTCCTTCTGTCAAAAGAATGATGATTGGTTTGAGGGGAACTCATTTTGAGAAGAAGAGCATTCCTATTTCAGACTGGGAAAGGGATGTTCCTTTCTCTTTAGGATTGTGTGGTCTGTGGTCTTCTCATGCCCAAGGAGCAGAGAAGACTGGGTTACTGAAAACACTCAAGGCGGAGTTATATAGATCTTTGATGAACAAGAGAATCAATGTTTATTGGGAACAGACAGGAAAGGGATGCTTAGTTACCATCACATCAACAATGAGCATTCTGAATTGTGCAGCAGGCTCGAGGGGTTGAATGGCCACCTGCTGCTCTTGCTTCATGTGTTGTTCACTCACTCAACCCCTCGATGCTGTTACAGAAAGTGAGGAAGATCGCACTCAGCCATTCAGGATCGATTCAATGAGACATGCGGAGACCTTTCTGCCCCTCTAAGGATTTACAAAGCATTAGGATGAAGTTCTTCAGCCATTTCCGTACATTACACAGCACAAGAGGAGGTCACACCTACTTTCTAGATTGCTACACAGGAACGGGGGCGCCCTGGGTAACTATCAGGAAATAGATAGTCGGGAGAAATGTTTATTTTCGGGTTGGAATTCTTTAACTTGGTGAAGTGCCTCAGAGATCAGTGCAACATCAAAAGCTATATAGAATATGTCAATGATTTGCGTGTGGGAACTGATTGGATGGAATTCAATTGGCTCAACCACTAAGATAGTCATTCGATAAGATGTCAAGTGGAGGTAGAGAGTCTGTAATGTGATATAGACAGGGAAGTTTAGTGTGCAAACCTTCAGCAGAAACAGGATACCAAAGTTTGTGCTGTGGCAGAAGGGTAAAACAGGAATTCAATTGGCTCAACCACTAAGATAGTCATTCGATAAGATGTCAAGTGGAGGTAGAGAGTCTGTAATGTGATATAGACAGGGAAGGTTAGTCTGCAAACCTTCAGCAGAAACAGGATAATATGGGCTACCAAAGTTTGTGCTGTGGCAGAAGGGTAAAACAACAGTAAACTAATTCAAAGAAGAGAGATCATAAAACTCAGTTATACAAAGGCATTTGTTCACCCGGGTACATACATCACACGGGGTTAGTATGCAAATGCAGCAAGTAATTAGGAAGGTATATTGAATGATTACTTCATGAAAAAGGCTATCAGGATGCTTTACTGCAGCTGTACAGGGGATTTTTGAGTCAACATCTGATGTATTGTGGGCTGTGATGATTTTATAAATTGAAAAATAAATATAATCAATAGCTTAAGAAGATTTGTGAAGATGTTTCACTGTACTTGCTCCTGGAAAGAAGGCCTTATTCTGTCATACAGCACGGAAACAGACCCTTCGGTGCACCATGTCCATGTCGACCAGATGTCCTAAATTAATCACAAACCATTTGCCAGCACTTGGCCCATATCCCATAAAACCTTTGTGTTCACTCAAATGGCTTCATTCAAATGGCTTTAAAAAAGTAGCTGTCCCAGTCTCCAACATTTCCTCTGGCAGTTCATTCCATACACTGTGAAAAGTTATCACATTTGTCCCTTGTAAATCTTTCTCCCCTCACCTTCAATCTATGTGCTCTAGTTTTGGACTGCCCTAAGCTAGGAAAATGTTCTTGGATCTTCACTATTTCCTTGATCCTCCTGATGTTACAAACCTCTATAGGGCGTGAGCACTTCAGGGTTGAGAATGAGAGGCGTTCATATTGAACCACATAAGATATTGAGACGAGTGTATGTGGTGCATAGCCTATGGACATTTTCTCTGGTATGGGAGTCTAGAACTGAGGATTTAAATGGAAGAAAACAACATGCATATGTTATATACTCTTTTCATAGTATAAGAAAACAAAAATAATATGCAGACATGCTTTTATTGGACAAAAATATGAGGACACATAAATGCGTATCTTCATTAAAACTCCTACATGGAGCAGAGAACAGGGACGAAGTCATACAGTTCTGAGAATGCTCAATGAGGCCTCACGTGGTCTAGTTTCGTGGTCAGATAACATTACTGTTTATTTCTGTTGAGATATGGAGAAAATGCAGAATGCTGGAGAAGCCACTGCTTATTGCTGCCTCTCTTTCCTTGTTCCTTCTTGCAGCAATGTATGAGAGATGAAAACCGTTCAGTCATCGTTACCATTCATGTAGGATTACTGTTGAGGAATCATTGGCTTCTCCCCACTGCCTAAAATCAAAGGTAATTCAGCCAATCCGACTGTTCCAGGAATAAATGCTGCTTGTGTGAGCAGAACAACCTCAGAGGCCGAATAACATTTAATTAATTTAATTTTGTCTTGAGTTTAACTATTGCTTGGACAAAGCTATTTCAAGCTGATATTTTGCAGAGTTTTTTTCCTGTTTGTCTTTAGGCATGTGTATGTGTGTGGCTGTGTGCACTTGAGTGTGTGACACGTGGGTGTCTTAGTGTGTGTGTCTGTGTGTATGCACAGAATGCATCTCAGTATGCTTTGAAAGATAAATATTAATGTACATATTTGTCCAAACTGTTTGCCATGTATTTTTTTCATCTTAGCTTTGAGTAACTTTGCTTTGGTGAATTATTTTTGCAAATGTAAGATATCGAGCTGACTTGTCCCCAGCAAAGAACCTGACCTAGTCTGAGACCTATATCATTGGTCATATCACCAGCCTAGTTACATTTAAAATTTATCATGATCAATGGAGGAACGGGATTAACAAAAGGAAACATTGATCCGTTCAACCCCAGTCTGAACACCGAAGAGGAGAATTTCACAAAGGTTTGTTTGAGTGGGAATGCTCTTCCCCAGAAGTTTGTGGTGCCTGTGTGTTTGCATCTAGTCAAAGCTATGGTAGTTAGACATTGGACAGTAAAGGACAATGATATGGAAGTGGGGCTGAAAACACATCCAGGTCAGCCACGATCTTACTGCCTAGTTGAGAGGGCTTAAAGTGTCTAATGACACATTCCTACTCCTCAGCCCTACGTCCCTATGTTCCTTTCAGTTCCTCAAAACTACAAGACAGGAGCGTTTGGAGTTCATTTACTCCGATAGCCTGGTGCACAGAAACAGAGGAGACCATTCAGTGACTGAAGACCCGAGAGAATAGCGCTGTAAAAGCAAAGCAGGTCAGGCAGCATCCAAGGAGCAGGAGAATTGCCGTTTCTGAGCAAAAGCTTTTTACCGAAACGTGGTTTCAACAGAATAAAAGGATGCCATTCAATCCATTGAAACTATTGGACAAGAATAGGGATAGCCCATTCAGACCCTCCTGCCTATTACACAAGGAGGGAAGGAGTGTAGTCAGCACATCGAGATGTTAAACAGGAACCGGAGTCGCCAAATCAGGTCCTTGAACTGCTTCCAGATGACCAGGACGTGGCCATGCAGCCTATCGAAGCACGTTTTCAGAAATAGAAAGATTCCTTTGATGCCCCAACATGACAAATAGTGAAGCAGAGTCTACTCAGATAGACTGCTCTATGTTGTTCCTCCTGGTTCCTTTGCTCGTGGTACACATGTGTAACTTTAACTTGGTTTGCTGAACGTGAGGGGGAAAAGTGAATGGTTTGTGTCAAGTCTCAAGGAAATGCCTTCTATCTCCGAGAAAACATTATTGTACTCCAAAGAGGACAGAAGATGGTGGGAATAGCGAACTATTTCACGAGTAAGGCATTAAGGCTGCTGATAGATTTATGAACAGTGCAGAGACACACACCAACTGCACACTGAGACGGTGAGAATTCATTCAGAGCCTGAAGCTCCCGCTGAACCAGCATGGGGTCTCCACACTGAAATGTGAACTATTGGGACTTACATATCATGGGGAAAATGCAATTTCTCACAAAATCATCTTTTTTCTGGACATAATAAATGTTAGTCCATAATCCTCAAATTTAAATGTAATCGCTTGTTATTCTCTCGCTGTGCTTGGTATATTGCTGGATTATACTCTCAGAACTTTTATCAGTTAATTATCATTTACACAATGTAATTCAATAATTTGCTTGCAAAGGTGGAAACATCGTATTGCACAGTTTGTATGTATTTTCTTTTTTAGATTTGTTGTAGCCTTAGCCTAAAAGTACATGTTTTGTTTACTGAACAGCATTGGGCAACTGTCTGTGTGGCGTTTGCACATTCTCCCCGTGTCTGCGGGCGTTTCCTCCGGGTGCAACGGTTTCCTCCCACAGTCCAAAGATATGCAGGTTACGTGAATTAGCCATACTAAATTGCCCATAGTGTCAGGGGTGAATAGAGGGTAGAGGAATGGGTCTGGGTGGGTTACTCTTCGGAGGGTCGATGTGGACTTGTTGGGCCGAAGGGCTTGTTTCCATACTGTATGCAATCTAAAAAAAAAAGTGACCGGTTTATCGGGATTCAATGGTCAGACAGAGTGTGTATTTTCCATGGGCTAATAAACAGAAAGGAATAGAAGACAGTGGCTGTGAAGACTGATGAGGAGTAAAGTTACATCCCCCAAGTCCCCAATGTCTTCTTGACAGACAGAATAAAATCAAATGTAGAGAAACAAACAGAATATATTCAGAAGAAGGAATAGCAAATGACAGTGTAAATAAAACAGGATAATTTGAAATGGAATGGCCGAACAATGATTGATCTGTGTGTGTGTGGGCGCGTGGGCGCGTGTGTGCGCGCGCGTGTGTCTGTGTGAGGGTGTGTGTGGATGTGTGTGTGTGTGTGTGTGCATGCATGCGTGCAGATACATAAGACTATTCATATGTGTGCACCATATTCAGAATGAACAAGAGAGATATTTAACAAAAATGATGCATGTGATGTACAAAATTTATCAGGATGTATGTTACAAATTCAGTTAATCAATTTTCTACCAGGAATCATATACATTGGCCTGCTGGTTCTGTCAACAGCTGTTGCCTGTCATATTGATGGAGATAAAAGTTCTGGTATCAGACCCACATTTCAACATATTAATCTGTTGCACATACACTGTACAAATGACCACAGCACATAGGAATTGTCAAACCTGTGGTGGCAGTAGTATAGGACTTATAACAGCACAGAAACCAACAGCCACCCTCAGACAACAAGTCACCAGGACAAAGGACCCGATACCCAGCATGAGCAAATGTGAGGGTGTGTGTGGATGTGTGTGTGTGTGTGTGTGCATGCATGCGTGCAGATACATAAGACTATTCATATGTGTGCACCATATTCAGAATGAACAAGAGAGAGATATTTAACAAAAATGATGCATGTGATGTACAAAATTTATCAGGATGTATGTTATAAATTCAGTTAATCAATTCTCTACCAGGAATCATATACATTGGCCTGCTGGTTCTGTCAACAGCTGTTGCCTGTCATATTGATGGAGATAAAAGTTCTGGTATCAGACCCACATTTCAACATATTAATCTGTTGCACATACACTGTATAAATGACCACAGCACATAGGAATTGTCAAACCTGTGGTCGCAGTAGTATAGGACTTATAACAGCACAGAAACCAACAGCCACCCTCAGACAACAACTCACCAGAACGAAGGACCCGATACCCAACATGAGCAAAACTAACGTAGTGTACAAAATCCCATGCAAGGACTGCACAAAACACTACATAGGACAAACAGGAAGACAGCTAACGATCCGCATCCATGAACATCAACTTCCCAGAAACGCCACGACCAGCTATCCTTAGTAGCCACACACGCAGACGACAAGCAACATGAATTCGACTGGGACAACACGACCATTATAGGGCAAGCCAAACAAAGAACAGCCAGGGAATTCCTAGAAGCATTGCACTTATCCACAAACTCCATCAACAAACACATCGACCTGGACCCAATATACCGGCCACTACAGCGGACAGCTGAAACTGACAACCGGAAGCGGCAGGGATAGGCCACGATAAATGCCGGAGGAAGTACCACTGAAGCGCTTTACAGGAGGCTCCCAAGCACTGAGGATGTCACTTAGACAGGGGGCAAAACGTTTGCAACAAAAATTTCCAGCTCGGCGAACAGAACTACAACAATACTCGTTTTACATTTGATTCTCTTTTACCAGAAATAAAATTCAAATTGTCAGTGGCATTGCTCCTCCACACCGTCTTGTTTCCCGTCACCCCTCCTCTACCTCGGTCAAGGGAGTTAAAAGCCCATTTTCCAATCCTTTTCTGTTCTGAAGAGGAATCACACTGGACTTGAAATGCTAACTATGTTTCTCTCTCTCCGCAGATGCTGCCAGATCTGCTGTGTTTCTCCAGAAATGAAAAAAGCACATTTTCAATTAAACAAATAACTCTGGATACTTGAAATCTGAAACGAGAACAGAAAAACACTGTGAGCCTTGAAGAATGGTCACTGCAACCAAATGATTAAGTCTGCTTTCACTCCACTGATGCTGCCAGACCTGCTTAATTTCTCTGGCAATTTCTGCTTTTCTCCACGTTTCAAAGAGATGTGTCAACGTGGCTCAAACGCCCTGTTCAACCTGGTGCGCCATATACCGGGAAGTGAAAGATAACACAAGATGCACAATTTCCTTGTCTCTGAAACGACGTAAAGCTGGCATCACTGACACTACAGAGTTCTCACTGTTAGTCAGGGAGAGAAACAGAGGGACACGCATTCACTCTAAACACAGAAGGTAGCACATACTGGAAAGAAAGGATTCAGATGATTATGTTAAAGGGTGTTGGGCAATGAGACAAATTGTAAGTGTGACACCATGGAGAGACCCTCAGTAGAATGAGAATATAAAACTGGAAGTGTGCCACATCAGAAACCAGAGTAGGTCACTGAGTACAGGGTTGGTGGGTGAGTGGGACTTGGTGCGAACTGGGGGCAGAACTGTATTGGAGATATTGCAGCTCAAATTGCGTGTTCCATGTGATGCTGTAGACCACAACAGCAACAGAAGCAAAATTATATTCAACCATAATCTGTAACTTTTTGCCTGGGATTATCCCTCAGTCTACCATTACCAAAAAGCGAATCTATGCTTCAGCGACGAGTGTGGTGAACATGCCAGGGCAGAACTATGTGTACCTAAAACTGATGGCAAACCATAAAGTTACATTCCAAACAGCAGAAGTACCATCTGACAGGGAGGGCGGAATGATTGCAAGACCAACAGATCAGTTCGAAGCTCTACAGTCCTGCCAGATCCAGTCGTTAATGGATTAAACAACTCACTGCAGGAGAGGACCCAACACATGTCCCCCTCCTTTAAAATGGAACAGCCTTGCACATCAGTGTAAAAGACAAGCATGTAGTTATCTGCGACATACTCAGCCAGAAGTAATGAGTCAATGATCTACCTCACCTCGTCAGGATGTCCACAGAATTACAGATGGCAGTTTTCAAACGATCTGATTCGCTCTATGTGACATGAAGAAACATCTGAACACAGTAGATATGACAAAGGCAATGTACAACAAGCCCTGTCCCTGGGGAAGCTGTTTCATTCCAGTTCCAACTCTGACATCTATATGGCAATGTGGAAAATTACTCAACTATGACAAGTCGCTTAAGAGGAGCATAATTACAGTATGACCAACATCAACCCCTCAATTCCATAATGACAGTCAAATTGTTGGGAGTTCTTTTTGACAGAGTTGTCTAGCAGCACAGAAATAAACTGCTCAGTGTGGTTTGCGATAGGTTACTATATGGAGATGGAAATGTCACTGGATTACTAATCCAGACCAGGCTAATGCTCTGGCAGCTGGTGGAAGTTAATAACAATTAATGAAATATCGAGATCTAAAATCTTGAGTCAGTAATAATGACCTTGAAGCCAATGTCAATTATAAACACCAATTTGCTTCCCCAATGTACTTTCAGGAAGTGAATCTCCCGTGTTTTCCTGGTCTGGCCTAAAAGTGACTCCAGACACACAGACATGTGATATATTCTTCAATGGTCTCTGAAATGGCCAAACAAGACACTCAATTGTATCAAACTGCTCTGAGGTCTTAAAGGATAAAACCGGACAGAACACCGGGCATCGGCTTCTGCATTAGAAAAGGGAAACATAGTCCTATCAACACTGCAGAGACCTTCTTCCTCACATCTGAGAGCTTGTGACAACATTGACAGTGCTTATCCACAGACTGCATAGAAACTTTTGGAAAGGAGTAGGTCATTCAACACAGTGAGCCTCCCATGTTCTCATCAGGGCCGAGGATCTCCTCAATGCATTTGTCCTACAGCAGATTGAGATATATTGTGATTGATTCCGTCAACCAAATGTTTGAGATGTTTGCGAATATGAAGACCCATGAAGCTGTCATGAAGGGTTGGGTTGCAGGGGTGGTCGATGATGAGGAGCTGTCTCACAACCCATAAACTCTCTTCAGGCTGTATCCTCTGTTTATTCCACTGTCTTCAATTATTCAAAATGGCAGCATTTGTGGCAACAAGTGAAAGCATTTCACTGTATTTTATTGTATTTATCCTGGAAAATACACCTGGTCATAAAATCAAAATCAAAAATTTTTACTCACTCTTTCCTGCCAGCTGTACCATTCTGTAACCATGTCCAAATATTTGCCACAATCCCATAAGATTTGATTTTGCACACTGGGTTTGGGACTTCAGCAAAGATCTTTTTGGAAATCCCCTCGTAATCTTATCCTTGTGAATCACCTCTCCCTTAGCCTTCTCTGATCCAAAGTAAACAACCCGAGCTTATCCAGCCTCTCTCCATAGTTGATATGCTCCATCCCAGGGAGCATCCCGGTGAATCTCTGCACCCCTCCACTACAATCACATCCTTCCTGCAATATGGCTCCCAGAACTACGCACAGTGTTCCAACATGGCCTAACCATAGACTTGTATAGCTCTGACAATCTATACGTCGGTGAATGAAGGCTCTGCCTCCGGTTCCCTCTGCCTTATTAACTAACGTATTAACCTCAGTCAAAAAGTATATTGCTGGAAAAGCTACAGCAGATCAGACAGCATCCGAGAAGCAGTAAAGTCGACTTTTTCAGAATATGCTTTTCATCCGGAATGTGGCCACCAATCCTGATAAAACTTAAAAATCCAGATTCAACTATAAAATTTGAGTCAGCACCTTTTCTCCTTTGTCTCTAATAGTAGCCTGTAATGCAACTTATCCAGACCTGGCACTCAGTCAAATTTTATACCAGCCAAAGCCTCCAATCTCTGCTCCCATCTTATATCAGTCTGTTCAAGAGCTTCCCAATCCATATTCTTGAATTCTGTCCCTGCATCCTCCTTCTCCAAGTAAAACAGATATGGAGCTTTCATGTAACAATCGATCGATGTTCTCCAGCTTCACACACAGAGTGCTCCCTTGGTATCTAATGGGCCCTAGTTGTGTCCTGGTTATTCTGTTCCGATTGATATATGTGGAGAACATCTTGGGATTCTCCCTAACCTTGGCTTGCAACACTTCTCCATGCCCTGTGTCAGTCCGTCTCTCTGTTTGAACTCTCTAAGCTTCACTGCGATCTCATTTCACTTTGCCAATCACCAGAGAACACAAACTGAATTTCTCCATCAGTTAATCTTGCCACTAATAAGGTTGGCATGAAAGTAACTATTTAGTTTCTCTTAAATTTCCAAGTTCTCTGCAAGGAACTATCGTGTGTGGATATTCCATTCCACACGTGTCCTTGCTTTCACTTTCCCATCACGTATCGAGAGAAGCGTTTGGTCATCCTAATGTTTCTTTTTGGTTTGCATTCTTTTTTTATATTTCATTATCAGTTCATTGGTCCTCAAATGTCTCTGAATCCATGGCTTACAACAATATCTGACAATTTCCTGAGCTGCTTCCTTTGATCTAATACAATCTTTAACTTATTTTGTTAACTACTGTTAAGTCACCTTACCCCTTTGCTGTTTGAACTGTGGTGGACATGTATATATTGTACATTTTAGGTGTTTATTTAAACAACAACCATTGCCTGTCTTCCTGTAAATCTTTTTCATGTACTTCTCCAATTCACTGAATCTAATTCTAGCCTCATACTCAGGTTTATAACCACGGTTTCAAAAATAACTGGTTTGCTTTCAGACGTCATATAAAATTCAATATATTATAAATACTATTCCCGAAACCTCCTTTTCAGCAGGATTTTCAATTAGCTGTTCTGATCACATAACATCATTTTCAAAACAGCCTCACCTCTACCTCAGTACTCAACATACTGTTCAAGGAAACCATCTCAAATACGCTAATACAATCCAAATTCCCAGCATTATTATTCACGTGGGTTACCACAGTTTAGATGTAGCTTGAAGCTGTTCATTATTACTGCGGTACCCACAAACCTGGATATCTAATTTCCTGTTTTATATCATACCCAACATTTGTATTGCAACTTTCACTTTGACATATGACTTCCATCAATCTTTGCTTCTCCTTGTTGTTTCTAAGCTTCACCTTATTAGATTCTGTGGAATCTGAGTTATGTGGCCTCTTGGAAGATTAATGGTAGATTCAGGTGAGATACTTGGTGAAGCCTATTTGGACGTTGAGATAGTCTCGTCACGTCATTCATTCTTCTCAAGTGTTATTATGACATTTTCACCAGATCTCCCGTTATGCTCGTGGAGTAGAGAAGGACAATGATTTTTCAACAATGGTATGCATTTCCCCAGACAGCTGAGCGTGTTCTAACCTGGCTGGGAACCTTACAGCAGACTGGTAAAGTGTTGCTGATGCTGTACAGGATAATAATCAGATCACATCTGGAGTAGTGTCCACAGCTTTAGTCTCCTCACTGAAAAAAAGGATATTGCTATATTGGAAGCAGATCAGAAATGGTTCCTTCAACTGATTCATGCAATGAAGCGGTTAACTTACAAGGAAAGGATTATCAGGTTGATCCAATACGCATGAGAGTTAACAAGAATGAAAAGTGACCTTATTCTAACATAGAACACCGGAAAGAGTCAGCAACAGAAGCCAATTATACAGCCAATTCCATTTCTCCAGCCTGTAACACAGGAACAGAAGAAGGTTATTCAGGACTTCGAACCTGTTACACCAGAACAGGACAAGGTTATTCAGCCCCTAAATTCAGCCCCTCGAGTCTATAACACTTGCACACAGAGTAGGCCATGAGGCACCAGTATCCTGTTATGGAGCAACAGGATCAGTCCATTCAGCCTCCTCAATTTGCTAATACAGGAACTGGAAGAGATTGGTACACTAGAATGACAGGAGGCCATTCAGAACGAGAAAGAAAAAAGGAGATAAAATTATTTGAGACTTGTTACGGAAAGGTGGAGATAATTCACCCGTGTGTCTGTTGTATGGGAACAGAAGAAGACAAATCACTCCTTCCATCCCATTTCAGGGATGCAGGAGGTGATTGTTCAGTATCTCGAGCCTGTTGTGAAGGAATATGAAAAGACCATTCAGCCCCTCAAAATTTTGCACAGCAACAGAAAAATTCCACAATCCCTCAGGCTTCTGACATATTATCAGGAAGAGGAGAAGCAGATTTTGAATCTGTAAATCAGGACATTCCGTCCATTGAGACTATAATGTAGGAACACCATGGAGACAGTCAGCCCGTTGAGCGTATAAACCAGGAACTGAGCGAATCCATTCAGACACTAATGCCTATTACACAACAAGATTTGCACATGTTTCAGAGGAACACGGGAAAGGGAACGTAGAGGGTACAGAAAAGTTAGAAATTAAGATAATCATCTTCACTTGTCAATAAAAGATTGTGAGCAAACTGTTGGGAATTAAGTGAAATTGTGAGACTCCATTATTAATTAATTAACAACAGCGGATTTGCAAAGTAAAACCAGAATACATCAGAATCAGCATTTTTTAAGCATTTGTTTGATCGAATTCTTTAAAGATGTGACATGCAAAGTTAGATAATAGGTATCCTGGAGGAGTAAACCTGGACTTTGAAAAGGCATTGATTAAACGCTGCACAAAATATTAAGCTGTAAAATAAAAGGACATGGGTTTGGGAGAAAGTTATTCGCCTGGATAGAGGGCTGGTGAGCCAACAAAATGCAGAGAGATAGAATAGTTGTTTCGTTAGTGGTTGGCAACTTTTGAGGTTCCATAGAGTTCGGACCACATGACCTGACAATTTACCATCCACAGCCACATTTTCAGCTGACACTAAAACAAGTGGAAAAGTAGGTTGATGTAATGAAGATGTAGAACATTTACAAATGGGCATGAACAGTTTAGATGAATGTGCCAACATCTTGAAGCAAAAACTTAACGAGGATATTCCCCAGAGGAATCCAACATGTTGTGGAAATGGACAGCAACCTCAGAGTGCCTACTTGCAGAGGCATCTGGGTGTCCTTGTGCAGACCACAGAAAACTCACATGCAGGTACAGCAGGGAATGGGAAAAGCAAGTGCATTTTCAGCATTTACTTATAAAAGTATCGAGTATAAATAGAGGGAAGAATTACTGAAACTCTGCACAGTATTAGTGAGACGGTAACTGATGTACTGTGTTCAGGTTGGTTGTCCTGACTGCAGGAGAGTGATGTTATTTCAACAAAGGCAGTTCAGAACAAGTTCATTAGATTGATTCCAGAGATGAATTTGTCTTTTAAAGCGAGTTCGAGCAGTTCACGCCGATGCACTCTAGGTTTAGAAGAATGAGAGGAGACCTCATTGAGGCCTGAAGGATGTTAAAGGTGATTGACAATGTCGGTGTGGAGTGGATATTTACTCATCTGGGGCAAACTAGAACAAGAGATCATGGTTTTAGGATTAGGCAGAGCAGATTTAAAACAGGGGTGAGGATTCAAAGGGTTGTGAATCTGTGTAGTTCACTGTCCCAGTGTGCAGAGGATGCTGGGACGTTGATTAAATGAAGGGATATGGAGAGCAGGCAGGGAAATGGAACTGAGCCGGCGATGACATCAGTCATGATCGTATTCAATGGTGGAACAGGCTTGAGGGGCTGGATAGTTTCTCTTTCTTATTCAGCCCTTCGACTGTGCTCCACAGGAACGGGGGAGGACTGGTTATCTACCAGGAAGCAGGCACTCTGGATAAATCAGTCTTAAACAGTTTGACAGAACGTAACCAGTGGAGTCACACAGTGACCAGTGCTGGGTCCTCAACTGTTTACAATCGATATCAATGATCAGGACGGTAGAACAGATGTACTGCTACTAAGTTTGGTGATGACACTAAGGTAAGCAAGACATTAAATTATCAAGAGAATGTGGGGAGTCTGCAAATTGACATGGACAGGTAATGTCAATGAATAATACTTTCCAAGTGGAATATAACGGAATGTATAAGCTGCTAGCTTTCTCAGGAAGAATGGAAGGCAGTATGTTACTGAAATGGAGATGGATTACTGAACATAGAGATACAGTGTGTTCTTGAGGGTTTACTCTAACCCATTCAGACATGGGAAGTGTTGCTCCATCTCCCTGATGGTCTGCTCCCTGACATTCCCAATGGTCCTATTGCTCTCAGTACACACGGGATATTTTGATGTGGTTGGTTGGCGGTGGTGAGTGGTGAGGGGGAGGATGTTTTGAGCTGTGTATCAAAGGCCGAGAGACTATCCTTTCGTTCCGAATGGAGACTCAAAGGCGATGGAAATGGCTGACTGCTTCTGAATGAAGATGCAGTGGCAGCTGCCAGGACAGTGAGTATTCACCAACAGGATGCCCTGTGGATGGGTACACTGTAACATTAATGGAATGAGAGTTTCCTCATTTCCTCTCGATCTCCTCAATATAATGGGGAGCCCACAGAGCCATGTACATCATCGGGAATCCTGCTATACTGAGAAAACATGGATACACCTGGCAGCTCTCTGCTCAGAGAGAAAACATACACCTCATCCACATTATATATCCACCGTCACTAAATGGTGGCATTGATGTTGAGATTAGATTACTTACAGTGTGGAAACAGGCCCTTCGCCCCAACAAGTCCACACTGACCCGCCGTAGAGCAACCCACCCAGACCCAGTCCCCTACATTTACCCCTTCACCTAACACTACGGGCAATTAAGAACATAGATAGAACATAGAACATAGAACAGTACAGCACAGAACAGGCCCTGAAGCCCACCATGTTGTGCTGACCACTGATCCTTATGTATGCACCCTCACATTTCTGTGACCATATGCATGTCCAGGAGTCTCTTAAATGTCCCCAATGACCCTGCCTCCACAACGGCTGCTGGCAATGCATTCCATGCTCTCACAACTCTCTGTGTAGAGAACACGCCTCTGACATCCCCTCTATACTTTCCTCCAACCAGCTTAAAACTATGACCCCTCGTGTTAGTCATTTCTGCCCTGGGAAATAGTCTCTGGCTATCGACTCTATCTATGCCTCTCATTATCTTGTATACCTCAATTAGGTCCCCTCTCCTCCTCCTTTTCTCCAATGAAAAAAGTCCGAGCTCAGTCAACCTCTCTTCATAAGATAAGCCCTCCAGTCCAGGCAGCATCCTGGTAAACCTCCTCTGAACCCTCTCCAAAGCATCCACATCTTTCTTATAATAGGGCGACCAGAACTGGACGCAGTATTCCAAGTGCAGTCTTACCAAAGTTTTATAGAGCTGCAACAATATCTCACGACTCTTAAACTCAATACCCATGTTAATGAAAGCCAAAACACCATATGCTTTCTTAACAACCCTGTCCACTTGGGTAGCCATTTCAAGGGATCTATGTACCTGCACCCCAAGGTACCTCTGTTCCTCCACACTGCCAAGAATCCTATCCTTAATCCTGTTCTCAGCATTCAAATTCGACCTTCCAAAATGCATCACCTCACATTTATCCAGGTTGAACTCGATCTGCCACCTCTCAGCCCATCTCTGCATCCTGTCAATGTCCCGCTGCAGCCTACAACAGCCCTCTATACTGTCAACGACACCTCCAACCTTTGTGTCATCTGCAAACTTGCTGACCCATCCTTCAATCCCCTCATCCAAGTCATTAATAAAAATTACAAACAATAGTGGCCCAAGGACAGAGCCGTTTGGAACACCACTCACCACAGACTTCCAGGCAGAATATTTTCCTTCTACTACCACTCGTTGTCTTCTGTTTGCCAGCCAATTCTGTATCCAGACAGCTATGTTCCCCTGAATCCCATTCCTCCTGACCTTCTGAATGAGCCTACCATGGGGAACTTTATCAAATGCCTTGCTGAAGTCCATATACACCATATCCACAGCTCGACCCTCATCAACTTTTCTAGTCACATCCTCAAAGAACTCGATAAGGTTCGTGAGGCATGACCTGCCCCGCACAAAGTCGTGTTGACTGCATTTAATCAAACCATGCCCTTCCAGATGGTCATAAATCCTATCCCTCAGAATCCTTTCTAACACCTTGCAGACGACAGACGTGAGACTTACTGGTCTGTAATTGTCGGGGATTTGCCTATTTCCTTTCTTGAAGAGAGGAATTACATTTGCCTCTCTCCAGTCCTCAGGTACGACTCCAGTGGAGAGCGAGGATGAAACGATCTTCACAAGTGGCGAAGCAATTGCATTTCTCGTTTCACAAAGCAGCCGAGGGCAAATCTGGTCCGGGCCTGGCGAGTTGTCAATCTTAATGTTTGGCAAAAGTTTCAGCACATCAGCTTCCTCTATCTCTATCCATTTCAGCATGCACACCTGCTCTTCAAAGGTTTCATTCACTACAAACTTCGTTTCTTTCGTAAAGACAGAAGCAAAAAACTCATATAGGGCTTCCCCTACCTCCTCAGACTCCACACACAAATTCCCTATGCGATTCCTGATCGGTCCTACTCTTTCTTTGACCATTCTCTTATTCCTCACATAAGTGTAAAATGCCTTTGTGTTCTCCCTAATACGTTCTGCCAAGCCTTTCTCGTGCCCGCTCCTGGCTCTTCTCAGACAATTTTTAAGCTGCTTCCTCGCCTGCCTGTAATCCTGTAGAGCTGGGCTTGATCCTAGCTTCCTCCACCTTATGTAAGCTACCCTTTTCCTGTTGAAGAGAAGCTCCACCGCTCTCGTAATCCAAGGTTCCTTTATCTTACCACTTCTTGCCTGTCTCAGAGGGACATATTTATTCACTTGCAACAACTGTTCCTTAAACAGTCTCCACATGTCTATAGTGCCTTTACCATGGAACAATTGCTCCAATCCATGCTTCCTAACCCATGTCTAATTGCATCATAGTTTCCTCTTCCCCAATTAAATATCCTCCCATTTTGCCTAATCCTCTCCTTCTCCATAGCTATGTAGAATGTGAGGCATTTGCGGTCACTATCACCAAAATGCTCTCCCACCACAAGATCTGATACCTTCCCCAGCTCGTTTCCGAGCACCAAGTCTAGAATGGCCTCTCCATTCATCGGCCTGTCAGGAAACCGTCCTGAACACACCTTACAAAAACAGCTCCATTCAAATCTTCTGCTCGAAGGAGGTTCCAATCAATATTGGGAAAGTTAAAGTCATCCATTTCAACAACCCTACTACGTCCACACTTTTCCAAAATCTGCCGACCTATGCTTTCTTCCATCTCCCTGCTGCTATTGGGGGGCCTGTAGTAAACCCCTAAAGAGGTGACTGCTCCCTTGCTGTTCGTAATTTCCACCCATACTGACTCGGTAGGCAGATCTTCCTCGACAATGGAAGGTTCTGTAGCTGTGATATCCTCTCTGATTAGAAGTGAAACCCCCCCTCCTCTTTTTTCCCCTCCCTATTCTTTTTAAATGCTCTAAACCCTGGAACATCCAGCAACCATTCCTGCTCCTGAGAAACCCATGTCTCTGTTATGGCCACAACATCATAGCACCAGGTACTGATCCATGCTCTAAGTCCATCACTTTTATTCCTGATACATCTTGCGTTAAAGCAAACACACTTTAACTGATACCTTGGTTCCTTGCCAGGAAAATCGTTCCCACTAGCTGGTCTACCTCTTGCTATTGCCTCATCTGCATCAATTCTCACCTCCGGTGTTCAGCTCAGGTTCCCACCCCCCTGCCATACTAGTTTAAACCCTCTAAAACTACGCGAGCAAACCTTCCACCCAGGAGATTGGTCCCCTTCCAGTTCAGATGCAACCCGTCCTTCTTGTACACGTCCCACCTTCCGCAGAAGGCATCCCAATTATCTTCATATCTGAAGCCCTACCGCACACACCAGCTGCGCAGCCACGTATTAAGCTGCGCCCGCAGGTGAAATTAGGTGAATTTAGCATGGCCAATTCACCTAACCTGCACATTTTTGGACTGTGGTAGGAAACCGAAGCACACGGAGTGAACCCACGCAGATAGGGGGAGAATGTGCAAACTCCACGCAGGCGGGAATTGAACCCGTGTCTCTAGAGCTGTGAGGCAGCAGTGCTAACCACTGTGCCACCATGGTGCCGGGAGAAGATGCATATGTCACCCACTCCGGCCTGGAAAGTTCCTGATCATAGAAGCTGAATGAAACTATGACCCTAACAGTCACTGGCAGCACAGTCCTCCCCCTGGTGTGAAGCTGCAGGTCGTGTTCAAGGAGGTGACACTGCTCTGTGACCAGCTCCTTGTTCAGTCAGGGTCCCCTCCTACTCTGCTCCAGGGTTAAGTGCAGCTTGGGAAGCTGTTCCTGGAGAATCCGGGGTGGATACAGCAGATCCCTTTCCCCACACACACTCACTCCGTGGTTTCAGAGCACCCCTCTCTTTAGCCTCTGCTCCATTTGGTGTTCATTTTCCAGACCCAGATGCTGTAACTACAGTCCCCGTGCTCCATCTAGATTTGGGTCACCAAATCCTCAGGTCTCCTCTGAGGTAGCTCACAGCACAACCTCCAGAAAACCATCCCCAGCACCTCCACTAACTTTTCAATAGCAGGAGACAATCAGAAGCCCCTCAGCCACAAGTATTATGGACCTGACCAGACCCCGTCAAAATAGTTTAAGCAGGCAGCCTCGACCCTAACCTTTCCTTATTTTAATGTAGATGTTAACTGCGTGTTCCAGATGTGTTGCAATTGGTCAACCCACTCAACGTAAAACAAAATGCAATCCATTCAAACGCTCCAATTAAGACACAATCAAAGAGAAGAACAATTTGGGATAGCTTCTCTACTGGAATACCTATGCTACCATTAGATACAGTGCCTTCTACTAATTAACTGCGCTAATACAGGAATATCCCACAAACACACCCCTTGGCAAAAAGGTAAATTCAAACACAGAATCTTATGTGCAGTTCTCCAATCCAGGAGGAAGCAAATTTATGTGAGTTTTCAGAGAGAATAGCAGCTGGGGATCATGCATTGAAACTTCCAACCCTTCTGGGATCCCAAGCAGTTTCTGAATGCTGCAGCAAAAGCAAAATGAGAAAACCTGGCCACTACCCTTCCATTGTTCCCAACGCTTTAATAAAACCTAAATGCCTTCTCAGTTATTTACTTAAGCTGTTTTCAGGTGACAGTTCGGCATCTCTGCCTTAAAGACCTCTCTTCAAAAAACAAACACAAGAGAAAATAACATTTTTAAAGTGAAAAAAAAACATCAATATACAAAGATGGCCTCATTTAAACCATTTATTCTTATTGTTCCAGTAGACTGCAATACATATATATTACATTGACACTAAGTGTGCTAACATTCACAACTCTTTTCTATTTCAGTCAGTTTACTTCTGCGACTGAACGCCTGTTTTTCTTCATCTAAGTTTCGACAACTTGTCAGCAAGTACGGGTTCTCGTCCGGTCACCTGTATAACTTCCAAATTGAATGGCAACAATAATAACCTCTATCTGAACGGACTGGAAGTATTCCCTCTAAATTTGTCCAAAATCGTTCAGGCGTTATGATCAGTATATATATTTGTCTTGACACGGTATTGGCAACTTAGATGCTGAAATGTTGTAACATCCACACCAAGCTCAAGGCCTCCTTCCCAATTGTGAAATATTTTACAATTAATGGCGTCACCGGACACTCCAAACAAATTTACATAATGGAGCACTTCTCATCTCTAACATAGTCCTTCTCAATGACATATCTCCTCATGTCTCAGCTTAAAGGATTTACATCTTCCTGCACGTCTTAATGCTGTAACCTCTTTACCTGCTAATCCTGGCCTATGTCACTAAATCTTACACACAGGTATATATTTTAAGATCTTGCACATTCTCCTCAAGCCCTCCCAAAAGCTAAACTTTGATTTATGGACCAACTGATGATCATCAGCCATTTCAGATTCGAATCGTGCCATTCCAACTCTCCGCTCTTCCCCAAGCGTTCTCACGACTGCAGGAAGTGAGTCTGTCTAAGAGTGTCATAGGTTGCTCTGTTTTTAATACCCTGACTCACCTTTTAAAATTACTTTGGTTAATCCTTTCAAACCCAATGTACGTTTAACCAGGGACACAATTTTACATTCTAAATCACTGTCAGTGGGCTTCTGGCACACGTTCATATGCACTTCAAATGTCTTTCTTCACCTTCTCATACTGTCCAGATACCTCTTCCAATAGGGATACAAATACCTCACTCGTAATACCGACCAGCTTTGTTTGGATTAATTAAACTCACTTGGTCAGTGGTCAGTGCATCCGTTTAGCCACTTTCTCAAATGAAATTAAAAAGACTTCTAAATCCTTTTAATCAAATTTAGACAATGTCTGTACATATTTAAACAGATCCCCCTCAGGCCTTTGGCTACCATAGAGTTGTTCATCCTCACTATCCTCCTTATCCAGCCTACCATCTCCCTTCATCTCCACACTGCTAAGTCGACTTTCCTCTCAAATAGCCAATGTTTGAAGTTGAAACTCTTTCTCTTTCTGCTTTTCTTCATTCTTTTTCTATCTTCCTTCTTCCTCTTTTTTAAATTCTACTTTAAATCATATTTCAAACTGTCTCAATTTCTTTTTGTGTCCAAGCTGCTCCATCTGCAAATGAATTCTAGCCATTTCCAAAGATTCTGATGATCTTTCCGCAAAAATTTAAATGTCAAGCTACAGCTGTAATTATCTCCTTTTCTCACAGACAAACACAAACCCAACTCCAGCTTGTCTGCCAATCCTAAACGTTTTGCCTTGCCCACCTTTTGTAAAAGTTACAACTTCACTTCGTCCTCACCCAGAGTACTCTTAGTGACAGAAATAGCCATTACTACACAAAACATTGTACAAACCAACCGAATTCAACACCCACAACAAAAGATCCTAACAACTACAAAATGCTACCTTTGAGCCCAACAATCTCCCTGTGCATATTCTCCACGTCCCTACGTGGGTTTTCTCCCAGGTGCTCCAGTTTGCTCCCACAGTACAAATATATGTAGTTTAGGTGAAATGGCCATGTTAAATTGCCCGTAACGTTCAATGATGTGAAGGTTATTTGCACCAGTCGGGGTAAATATGGAGTAATAGGGGAGGGGAATGCGTCTGGGTAATTTACTCTTCGCAGGGTTGGTGTGAACTTGTTTGGCCAAGTGGCCAGCTTCCACTCTGTAGGGATTCTAATCCTGAATCCAATTTGGAATTATCGATTTTGAACTGGACAAGTGTTCCCACTTTGCTATGGAACAGACCAGACTGCCTTAAAATGCTTTAAGATGGTAGCCTGGACGCCAACCTTGTCTTAGGTTTGATTCCCAAAAGTATGGAAACAGGCCATACAGCCCAACAAGTCCACACTGACCCACCGAAGACGTAACCACCCAGCCCCTCTCCCCTACCCCACATTTACCCCTGACTAATGCACCTAACACTATGGCCAATTTAGCATGGCCAATTCACCTGACCTAAACATCGTTGGATTGTGGGAGGAAACCACAGAAGCCAGAGGAAACCCACGCAGATACAGAGAGAATGTGCAAACTCTACACAGTCATCAGTGGGAATTGAACCTGGGTCCCTGGTGCTGTCGCCTCACTACCTTTTAGTAAAGGTAGATGTGAAATGGGTGCTCCAGGTGTGATGCGGCTGGTCAAATCACTCAACCTTAACCAAAAGACAATTTATTTAAACACCATAATAAAAATACATACAAAAAGAAGAGAAGTTTAGAATAACTGAACTATTGGAAATCTTAACAGAATATTAGATACAGTACTTTCCACTAATGAAGAGTTTCAATGTACTAACATCCCATAAACTCGTCCCTTGGCAAAAAGACACATCCAATCCAGGAGGAAACAGCATCAAGGCAGATTTCAGAGAGAATATAGCTAGGGATCATTTACTGAAGCATCCAACCCTTCTCCCACCCCAGGCACCTGGTAATTGTTACAGCTCAGCAAACCTGGAAAATCTGGTCTGTGAGAGCTGGCCATTGTTATCACTATATATTTTTTAAAAAACACCCTAAAAGCCTCCTAAGTTATTTACTTCAGCCGTTTGCAGTAGGAAGTTCGGCCTTTAAGATCTCTCTTTAACGAAAAGGAGAAAATAAACTTTTTTAAAAAGTGAGAGCATTGTCAGAGATGTCAGACACCTGGTCTTTTACAATAATACTCAAGGGGATTCCTCGTGTTACTGACCACACAATCAGCTCAGAGGGACAAATACAGATGTCAGACCTTCAGTGGGCAGGCACAGACCATCTTTCAAAGACATGAGTCAAAGTTGCTGTCACCCCTATCCAACATGGAGCACCACATGGGACACATTGGGAAGTGAACAACCGACCGATACACACACACCCCTTTCCAATATGGAACACCACATGGAAGTGAATAACAGGCTGACAACACACTACCTACCTCTTTCCCACCTCCCACCCCCATCCGTGGAACACCACATGGCACACACTGGGAAGTGAACAACAGCCTGACACACACCATTTCATTGCTTCTGAGCTTCACAATGCCAGCACTCAACACACTAGAGAGTCAAAGCCCAAGGCTAGGAAAAGATACAGGGGGATAGAGAGATTAAAGACAGAAACAGACAATTAACTAACTGAGAGCATGTTGTGGAAAAATGGAGAAAAAGACTGGGTAGTGGGACTAACTGGAGAATTTATCACTTAAAGAGCAAAAGTACAAGAACGAGATCATTGAATGAAGGTATTTTCGGATCAGGTGAAATGGATTGTTTAATCAAATTCTGAATCGGTTTCACGGAACACTTCAAACAACATACGCTGTGATAAGATGACAGGCCAACATGGAGAGCTGTGCAGACTATGCTAGTGCATTGCTCAGTAAACTGGATTATCTGTCCAGCATAAGGAGTATTGAAAACTATACTTAAAGGAAACCAGGTTAAATATGAACAACTGGCAGGAAATTGGATAATCCACACAGAGGGACTGAGGGACGTTTCATGGACAGATGAGTTAAAGTACTTGAGAATAGTAAAGTAAAGGCATTGCCAGACACAATAGCGATATAGATCAGCGTGCACAGGAATGTCAGATGGATGGAAATTTGTTCTGAGTTCGAATCAGATTTGTTTCTTCAGATTTCAACCCGAGAGTGTCAGCAGAAAGATTGTTGTCATCATTAAGTCTGTATTTCATGGCTCAAGGTTTAAACAGCAGATGAGTTATGCCAGTGAAGTATATTCTGGAACAGTGAATAGTTAAAGTTAATAATGGTCAGGGCATGATGTCAGGAATCAGCTCATGGCCAAAGGGATGACCAATGTTGTGATTTGTCTGGTTAAGACACCACCTGCAGGTTCCCCTCCAAGCCACTCACTACCCTAGCTTTGAAATATACCGGTGTTCCTTCACAGTCGTTGAGTCAAAATCCTGGAATTCCCTCCCTACCAGCATTATGGGTCAACCGACAGCAAGTGGACTCCAGCGATTCAAGAAGGCAGCTCACTACAACCTTCTCAAGGGCAAATAGAGGGAGGCTATCAATGCTGGCCAACCAGCGACACCCAAGTCCCAGAAATGAATGAATAAAAATATTGGCCAGGGATGAGATGGAGTCCCAGGAAGGACACGGAGTTTGTAAACATAATAGAGGACAATGACCTCCAGGCTCCCAATATTTAAATAACAAGGACAGTGAGACAATGGTTCACATCTGAAACTGAGTAGGTCAACATAGAGACCCATGAGTCACACTGGCAGAATCAAGGAGGGAGTAAGTAATTGAACAAGTTCACTGATGCAGTTATACGTGATCTGCAGAGTGAATATCTGGATTCAGAGTCTCAACATGGACAATACTAGTGGCAAGAAGTGAAGACTATATGAAAGAACAGTAATGCAGTCGTAACTGGTTTAAAGGAAAACATATCTGGACAGTGAGACTTACCAGGAATACCAATGATAGACAGGAATAAACTCCTGTACATTGTTGTAACGTTCCAGTCCAAAGTTCTCAGATTCTGATCCATTTTTGGAACATTCCAGTCTAATGTTCTCAGATTCTGATCCATTGTTGTAACATTCAAGTCTAACGTCCTCAGATAATGATCACTCCACCCCCTTCTCTCTGGAGCTGCTGATCCCTGTTAGTGCTGTCAGTGATGTTTCCGCTCATACTATGGCATAACACATTGAATGGAGTCCATTGATCATTAAAAGATGGAAACTCTCCACTGGGATAATTACAAAACATGGTGACTGACATTAATCAAAGTCATTAAACAAACAAGTTCAGTTAACCCTTTCCTTACATAATATTTCACATCACAATAAAAGGGAATATCTACTCAATCTGAATGGAATGGATGAGGGTTACTGATGAATGGTCTATAAATCTTGCAATTTATAAAAACATTTTCATTGTATGTGGGAGTATTGCCAGAGCACTGCGGGGCTGTATATGTCCCACTCTGTTTACAAAGGAGAAAGGGACAGGGATAAATTAACAGACAAGTTAACTAAGATGTCTGGTGGGAAGATTACGGGATGCATCAACTCAAGGGACAAAATTAGGATTGCAGATGCTGGACATCAGAGTCGAGAATGTGGTGCAGGAAAAGCACAGGCTGTCAAGCAGCATTGGAGGAGCATCGACATTTCTTGTGTAAGCTTTTCATCATGAATGAGGTTTGTGGCCCAAGGGTACTAAGAGATAAATGGGAAGGGGATGGTGCTGGGGGAAGGTAGCTGAGAATGTGATAGGTCGATGAAGTTGGGGTTGGAGGTAAAATGTCGGAGAGGAAGGTGGAGTGGATGGGGAGAAGGAAGATGTACAGATAGGACAGGTCATGGGGCGGTGCTGAATTGGTAAGGTGGATCTGGGATAAGGTGGGGGGAGGGGCAATGAAGAGACTAGTGAAATCCTCATTGACCCCATGTGGTTGCAGGGTCCCAAGGCAGAAGATCAGTATTTCTTCCTCTAGGCATTGGATGGTCAAGGTTTGGCGATGGAGGATGCCTAGGACCTGAATGTCTATGGCGGAATGGGAGGGGGAGTTAAAATGTTCAGCCACGGGGTGGTGGGGTTTGTTGGTGCCGATGACCCAGAGATATTCTCTGAAGTGTTCCACACGTTGGCAACCTGTCTCCCCAATGTCGAGGAGACAACAGGAGCAACGGATACTGTAGGTGACTTCTGTAAGGACAGGTAAAACTCTGAAGGATGTGGAAGGATCCTTTGGGGTCTCAGAAAAAGGTTAGGGTCCTGGTTTTCCAATTCGTGCG
>NC_057716.1:12804675-12805009 GCF_004010195.1 Chiloscyllium plagiosum | reverse complement strand
TCAGCCAGAAGTGTTGCTTGAATGAAGCCCACAGAATCACAGATGCCAGTCTTCAACCAATTCAATCAGCTGCACGTGACATGAAGAAACAGCTGAACACAGTAGATACGACAAAGGCAATGGGCTCTGACACCATTCTTGCAAAAGGACTGAAGACTTGTGCTGCACAACAAGCCGTATCCATGGGGATGCTGTGTCATTCCAGCTCCTACTCTGACAACGCCCTGGCAATGTGTAAAATTACTCAGCTATGTGCCATCCCCTAAGAGGGGAATAATCACAAGCTGACAAATTACCACCCCCTCAGTCCCATCACGACAATCAAATTGATGAG
>NC_057716.1:12792699-12804390 GCF_004010195.1 Chiloscyllium plagiosum | reverse complement strand
TTTCCTGGTCTTGCCTAAATGTGACTCCAGATACAAAGCCATGTGGTAAACTCATCAGTCGTCTCCGAAACTGCCAAGCAAGGCCGTTGTATCAAACTGTTCCGAGGTCTTAAATGATGAACCCGGACAGAACACCGGGCACCAGCCTGTGTATCAGAAAAGGGAACGGGAAACACAGTCCTGTCGACCCTTGAGAGACCTCCTTCCTAACATCTGACAGTTTGTAACAACATTTACAGAGCTTTCCCATATACTGCACAGAAACATCAGGAAAGGGGTAGGTCATCCAAAACATTGAGCATTCCCCACTCTAGTTTTTGGCCAAACATCTCTTCAATTGACTTTGCCCAAACACTGTATACTCTATATCCTTTGAAGTGGTTAACTGTCTGGATAAAAAATGAAATAGGAACTTCGGTCCATCAATTTGGTGAAGAAGTCAACAAAGGTATACACATAAGTCTCTTCACAGAGCAACAGGTTTACATTAATTCCTTTTGAAATGTTAACCATTATTTTATTTTTCCAAGCAATGTGCTCAATGTCACGTCTATCCACATTGTTCTTCACCTGCCACGTATTTGCCCATTCCCTCCAATTTTCCCAATCACCTTTGAACTTCTTCACAACCTGATCACCCGCTCACAATCTCAATTTGGAGCCGTCAGCAGATTTGTAAAGATTACATGCAATGCCCTTGAACAAATGTTTCACATGCTTTCTGAATAGTTAGGGTCCACACATCAATTCCTGGATTATCATGCTAGTCATTGATTTCCACTCCAAAATATATAGAACTGTTTATACTGATTCACTTTTTCCTTTAAACTCTCCCATTGTCAACCCATGCAGTATATTAGATCTAGCTGTTGCACACTGATATGGACCAGGACAGACCTCCTCAAATCATTTCAAGGAAGTTGCGCAGACCCAACCTTTGCTCATTGACTTAAGCAGGTGTAAGGTGGATATTCCAGATGTGATGCAACTGAATATAACACAAACACAAGAGGATAACAGACAGAATAACGTAACTATCTGAAAAATCAACAAATTATCTCTCAGCTCCGGATTCAACCCAGTGAAACTCTTTTGCACCCCATCCAGTGCCAGTACATTCTTTCTCAAGTAAGGCAGCTTAAACTTCATACAATACTCCAGGTGTGGCCTCACCAGTACCCTGTACAGCTGCAAAATAACTTACCTGATTTTAAATTGAATCCCTTCAGCAACAACATACAATATACCATTTGCCTTCCTCTGTACTTGCTGTACCTGCAGACCAACCTTGTGTGATTCATGCACATGGTCACCCAGGTCGCTCTGCAGAGCAGCATGCTGCAATGTTTTACGATTCAAGTAACAATCCTTTTTTTACTGGTACTCCTAACAAAATGGATGAATTCCCATTTACTGACATCGTATTCCGTCTGCCAGACATTAGCCTACTCACTCAAAGTGTCTGTGAGTATCCTCTTAAAAGGTTTCATAGATCTCTGCACACTTTGCTCTGCAACTCATCGTCGTGTCATCTGCAAACTTTGACAAACTACGGATGCTCCCAACTCCACATCATTGATATAAATTGTGAATAATTGCAGCCCCAACACTGATCCCTGAAGCACGCCACTAGTCACTCATTGCCAGATGTGCATAGCACTCATTTAGACCCACCCTTTGCTTCCTGTTAGTCAACCAATCTTCTATCCATACTAATACTTTACCATAACGCCTTCCACCTTTATCTTCTGCAGCAGTTTACTGTGCGGCACCTTTTCGAAGACCTTTTGGAAACCTAGATACAATAATGTCTTCATAAATTTCCAAAAGACATGTTAAGCATGACCTGTCCTTCAGGAACCAATGTTGAGTCTGCGCATTGGGCCGATTTGTATCAAAATGCCTTGCTATTTCTCCCTTGATAATACACTCACGCATCTTCCCCATTACACAGATTAAGCTACCTGGTTTATAATTCCCCATCTCTTATCTACCAGCCTTTTTAAACAGTGGCGTCTCATTTGCTGTTTTCCAATCTGCTGGGACTGCCTCAGAGTTCAGCAAATTTTAGAAAATTACCAGAATTGCACTTGATATTTCTCCCGCTATCTTTTTAAGTACCCTGGGATGTATTTCATTCGGGGACTTCTCTGCCTTTAGATCCATTAGCTTACCCAAAACTACCTCCTCTGTAATAATGATTATGGACATGTCCTCACCTACCGTCATCTCTTTGTCAATTACTGGCATGTTATAAGTGTCTTCCACTAGGAAGATCGATACAGAATACCTGCTCAATGCCTCAGTCATTTCATCATACCCTATAACTAAATGCTCCTTCTCATCCTCTAAAGGACCAATATTTATATTAGCTACTCATTTTCATTTTATATATTTAGGGAATCATCTGCAATCTCTTTTCATGTTCTGTGCTAGTTTTTTTTTACTTGTTTTCTATCCTACTTTTCTTTATAGCTCTTTTCGTGGCTTTCTGTTGACCTTTAATGTGTTTCCAATCTTTTAAGTTCCTGCTTTGCTTGGCCACTTTGCATGCCTTCTCTTTAAACTTAGTAGCGTCGCTTACTGCTTAGACACCCATGCAGATTACACCCTTTTTTAAAGAGTCTTTCCTTTTCACTGAATATAATTTTGCTAAGGACTTTGAAAAATTCCTTTGAAAATCCTCCACTGCTAGTCAACTCTCACTATAAAGACTTTGTTTCCAATCGACTTTAGCCAAGTCCGCTCTCATTCTATTGTAGTCTCCCTTGTTTAAGCACAGTACCTTGGGATTGGATTTTATCTTCACACTCTCCATCTGTATTTTAAATTCAACCATACTGTGATCATTCCTTCCAATTTGATTTCAAACTATGAGGTCATTAATTATTCCTGTCTCATTACACAGGACCAGAACTAGCATAGCTTGCTCCTTATTGTACGTACTTTTATTTTAGAGCAGTCAAACCCAGACATTTTGGATTCACTGCTTTTTCATCTTTGAAAAAGAAACAAGGACAGCATGACCTTGTTAAAGGAGTAGCATTTTCACAACAGTAGACTTGAGACATCATCAAAAAGTTTCTGAAAATGCCAATTCACTGCATCTATTGCTTCGCCATAATTTATTTCCCAGTCGGTTTCTCAAATATCATTCGCCTTTAATAATTTGGCATTGAGTTGATCCATGTTCATTACTTTCAAATTAATTTAATTCTCAAATTTCCCTGGCAAAGCATTCTTTCTAATAGACGCTGTGTTGTCCTGATTGCTTCTTTGATGCTAAGCAGACTGTAATTCCCGATTTTCTCCCTGCCTCCTTTTGAAATACTGGGGTTATATTTGCTGTACTCAAGTCTGTCAATTCAATCATCAGAAATTTGAAGACAGTAAGCAAAGTATTCATTAATACAATGGCCACTTCCTTTAGGAATCATAGATAAAGATTGTCAGGCCATGGGGATTTATCAGATGTCAGTCCAAATATTTTCTCCAAAACTGATTATTTGCTGATTTGATTGTATTTCCTGTCTTTCCTCAGTAGACCTGGAATTGCTTGGAAGTTTTAAACTCTTTTCTTTCATGAAGGCAGAACTGAAGTAGTTGCTTCATAGTCTGCCATTCTCCTGTTCTCCATTCGCTGGTTTTGGATTGTAAGGAAGCTACAATTACCTTTGCCAACATTTCATCTTGATATATTGTACTTTGAGAAGCTTAGCGTTTCACGCTTGTTTAATATACTCTTCTGAAACCGATTACTTCCTGTCATAAGCTGTTCAATGAGTGACCTTCCACAGCCATACAATCAAAGAAGCATAGCCTGTGTAGCATCAACATTACAGCACGATCTATATCATTCCAACCTTACTACATCAGTCCCATAGCCATGAATGGTTTGACACTTCAAATGCTCGCCAAAATAAATTTTATTGGTTGTGAGGTTTCCCGTGATAGCTCCCGACCACCCCACTCCCCTCAGGAGGTGCATTCTGGACCGCATCACCCTCTGGGTGAAAAACAATCCCTGAATCTTCTCTAAACCTCAAATCTTTCCCTTTAAACGCGTGCTTCCCTGTTCTTGGCCCTTTGACTAAAAGGAACAGCTACTGTCTATCCACCCTGTCCATGTCCATCGTTATCTTATCCTTCTGAATCACGTCCCCCTCAGCGTTCTCTCCTCCAAAGTAAACAAATGGAGTTTATGAAACCTCTCTCCATAGCTGATATGCTCCATCCTTGGCAACATCCTGATGAATCTCTGTACCCCCTCCAGAACAATCACATACTTCCGTAATGTTGCTCCCAGAACCCCATCTTGGCCTAACCAAAGTGCTACACAGCTCTTGTAATCTATGCCTCGATGAGTAAACACTATGCCTACTGTTTCCAATGATTTCTTACGTAACCTTTGATCTTCCCCCGTCACGTTCACGGATGTATGGAGAAGCACCCTCTGAGCTTCCTGGTGTGCTGCCATTCATTGTGGACTCTCCTGTCTGGTTCCTTCCTCCAAAGTGCATCACCTCATATTTATCAGGGTTACATCCCATCTGCCATTGATCCACTCATCTGACCATTCCATCTGTATCTTCCTGTAACATAAGACCTTCCTCCTCACTGCCAATATTTGTGTCAAACACAGACTTACTTATCGCGCTGCCATTCCCCCTCCACAGTCACACCTACATCATTTATAAACACCACCAATAATAAGGGACACAGTGCTGATCCCTGTGATACATCAGGGGACACCGTTCTCCAGTCACACAAATAGCCTTTTACCACCACCTATTTTTTGCAAAGTTTTTTCTAACACTGATCTGAAACATATTGGTGTATAGTTCCCTGTTCTATCTCTACAACCCTTCCTATAAAGGGTCTTCTCCAGTCCTCGGGCACCTTACGTGTGACCAGATTCTATTTAAACATTTGCATCAGCGCCTTTCATTCCTTGTCTCCAACTGCAGCTTGAGATGTAACTGATCTAGACCTGGGCATTGGTCCAGTTTTAGACCAGCCAAAACCATCAATCCCTTCTCACATCTTTCATCAATCTGTTCAAGAGCTTCCCTGTGCATCTTCTTGAATTCTATACCTGCCACCTCCTTTTCCCAAGTAAACAGACGTGAAGTTCTCATGTAACAATCAATCAGCGTTCTCCAGTTTCACACACAGATTCCAGCCTTGATCCCAGACCAAGTGTCCTCAGCAGACCATTGTGCCATCTGAGAGATTAATCAGGAGAATGCCCATTCAGTATATGTGATCAGTATATTTTACTTAGATCAAGACATCAAAATTGTACAGGTCCAGTCCAGATCCAGTCTCCCCAACTCTCTGTGTTACTAGTGCAGAATGTCTTTACTTCTAGTAGGAGATCAAGACATCAAAATTGTACAGGTCCAGTCCAGGTCCAGTCTCCCCAACTCTCTGTGTTACTAGTGCAGAATTTGCTTCTAGTAGGAGCAAATTACTGCAGAATCTGAATCTGTATTGAAACCAACACATGCTAGAGATCACAGTGAGTCAGACAGCATCCGTAAAGAGAGAGGAAGCTGAACTTTGAGTTTAGTTGATTCTTCAACGTCTGCATTCAGATTACCTTTAAATGAAGGCTTTTAAAGGGGCACAGCATTGACACCTGTGGCACACCAGCGTACACCGGTCTACAGTCACACAAACAGCCTTCTTCAGCCATCTATGTTCTCCAATAGTTTCTCTAATGCCTACCTTCCCCTGTTGCATATGTTCCTCGCAAAACACTTTGCTTTAATGTTTTCTGATAACTTACTGTGTGTGCTGATTAAACCTCCTCCTGAATGTCTGACTGTACCACATTCACTGATTTGCCATTGTTTATATCTACAAGAGATATCTTCAAGAAAAGAATTGCAAATTATAACTTCCCTTTCATAAATGCTGAACAACTCTCGTGAAATTGCTTTTCTTACTCAGTGTCCTATAGGTTGCCACAGTTTCCGTACTGTGGATGACAACTATCTGGCCTGTAGTCCTCCACTCTCCCATTTCTTCCCTTCGTAAATCATTTGAATGCATTTATAACCTTCCGAAGTGAATACAGAGAAATACAGTGGTCCCTATTGCAATCAACACGTGTATTGCTGTTTTCTCTGAAATTTCAGTTTTAATTATATCCGGTCTGTCAGACTGATCAATCCTCATCCCAGTTCTGTTTCCAAATACTACCTCATAACTGTATATGAATGATTTTAGTCTTTAGTTACAAAGGTCCCATGGTGACTTGGTATTTCTGGGTGATTTTCTGGATCTTCCTTTTTAAAGACGGACACAATGTCACTATTTCGACTCCTTGTCATTTCTCTGTTCTCTCCAATAAATTCTCGTATTCACACATTCGCTGTGCCACATTTGATCTTGGTTTCATTTTCCTTTCAAGTATCAACAGACGTTTTTCGCCAGTATTTACAAATAACAAAGAAAATCGCAGCACAGGAACAGCCCCTTCAGTCCTCCAAGCCTGTATCAATCCAGATCCTTTATCTACACCTGTCGCCTATTTTCTAAGTTTCTGTATCTCTCTCTGCTCCCTGCCCATTCACGTATCTGACTAGATATATATTAAATGACGCTTTTGTGTCCGCCTCTACCTCCTCCGCTGGCAACGCATCCCAGCACCCATAACCCTCTGCGCAAAGAACTTTTCGAGCATATCCCCAATAAACGTTTCCCCTTTCATCATGAATTCTTGACCCCTAGTAACTGACTCCCCCACTCTTGGAATAAGCTTCTTGCTATCCACCCTGTTTACACCTCTCATGATTTTGTAAACCTCAATCAAGTCTTCCCTCAACCTTCATCTTTCTAATGAAAATAATCCTAATCTATCAAACCTCTCTTTATATATCGTTCTCTCCATGCTAGGCATCATCCTGGTGAAAATCCTCTGCCCTCTTTCCAAAACATCCAGATTCTTTCAGTAATGTGGCCACCAGAACTGGTCTGCAGTATTCTAAATGTGGTCGAACCAAAGTCTTATGCAACTGTAATATGGCCTGCCTACACTTGTACGCAACAGATTCCAACAGATTCCCTCCTGTGGGTGGCGAGTTAACTGGTCTGTGGTTCTCCACTTCTTAAATTGTTAGAATGCAGGAAAGAAAGGATGTTGTATGCCTTCTTGATCATTCTATCAACTGGCCACTTTCAGCGAACAATGGACTTGAACACCCAGATCTCTCTGTACATCACTTTTCCCCAGGGTTTTTTCCAGTTACTGTATAATTCGTTCTCGAATTGTATCTTCCAAAATACATCACCTCATATCTGCCATTTCTTCACCCAACTCCCCAATCTATCTACATTCAGCTGCGTTCTCTGAGTGTGCCCTCAACTTTCTGCCAATCTTAGTGTCACCTGCAAACTTGCTAATCAGACGAACTATATCTTCGTTCAGATCATGTAAGTACATCACAACAAACAGTGGTCCCAGCACAGATCCCTGTGAAATACCACACAAAACAGTTGACCATTTTGAGAAACTCCCTTCCATTACTACTCTCTGTCTCCTGTTGCCCAGCCAGTTCTCTAATCCATCTAGCTAGCACACCCTGGATGCCTTGCGCCTTCACCTTCTCCATTAGTCTATCTCATCAAACGCCTTACTGAAGTCCATGTATATGACAACTCCAGCCCTTTCTCCACTATCAACTTTGTCATTCCTCAAAGAATCCTATTATGTTTGGTAAGATGTGACCTTCCCTGCACAAATCATGGAAGGTCTTCTGTGGAGTCCGACTTGTTTTACCCGGGAGTCATACTGGTTTTATTTCCAAAGCAGGACTTTATAAAATGCCACAATGGCTGGCTGCGTACAAATTGAATGTTGTTTTGAACAAACTACAATATATCCACAAATATAAATCTGCAAACGCAAATTACCCCCCCTCCCACCGCCACCACCCCACTGCTATATATGTGTTTGTGCGAGAGATGCGGTGTGTGTTTGTGGGGGGGGGGGGGGGGGGGGGGGGGGGGGGAGGGGGCGGGTGGCGTGCGAGTGAGAGAGAGAGGATGTGTATGTTTGTGTTCGTGTGTGCGAGAAAGAGGGTATGTGTGTGTGTGTGTATGTTTAAGGATGAAAGTGAGAGTCTGTGCTCACGTAAAGACACAGAGAGATTTATCAGATACCTTTCGCCACACACAGTGGTTTCAGAGCTTCCATGCTCAGCAGCCTCTGCTTCGTTTGTTGTTCATGTTACAGACCTTGATACTGTAACTACAGTCCCCATGCTCGATCCAGAGTTGGGTCACCAAATCCTCTGGTCTCCCTGAATGTCTTAGGCAGCTCATAGCACAACCTCCAGCAAACCATCCCCAGCCCCTCCACTAACTTTTCAATAAGAGGAGACAATCAAACTTCCATCCACTAAAAGTGAGATATCTACTCCTTTACAATTATACTTCAGGGTCCTCTTCATGTTTTGACCACGTTATCAGCTGAGAGGGACAAACACAGGCTTTCAATGGACAGGCACAGACCAAGATTTAAAGACATGAGTTAAAGATGCTGAAACTCCCTGTCCAACATGGAACACCACATGGGATACTCCAGCAAGTGAACAACAGCCCAGCACACACACCGCTGTCCAACATGGAGCACGACGTGGGACATACCGGGAAGTGAACAGCTGCCCTACACACACACACACACCTCTTCATGAAGCACCTCAAGGGATACGCCAGGAAGTGAACAACAGCCCAGTACACAATCCCCTGTCCATGGAGTGACACATGGGACACAGCGGGAAGTGAACAACAGCCTGGCACATTACATTATTTCTGAACCTCATAATAACAGTATTCGATAAAATACACAACCAAAAACCAAGGCCAGAGAAAGATACAGATAGACAGAGATATTCACATTAAAGATAGAAACGGACAATTAAGACAGAAACAGAGCATGTTGTTGAAATATGAAAAAAAAAACAAGGGAGTGGGTCTAACTGGAGCAGTGAGACCTTGGCGGGTCAGGTCACAAGAATGAGAACATTGAATAAAGGCATTGCCAGATCAGCTGACCAAATTTATTCCACTAATTTCTGAATTTTCCTCACAGAACAAACACAGAAACGATAAACTGGGACAAGTAGACAACACAGCATGGTTGATTATGCCAGTATATTGCTCAGTAAACTGGACTATCTGCCCAGCATGGAGAGTTGTGCAGACCATGTTAGTGTATTTCACAGTAAGCTGGACCAGCTGCCCAGCATGGCAGTATTGCAAAGCTTTGCCGGTATATTGCTGCTACATTTGCACTGCGTAACTGTCTAACACGGGACAATTTGCCGCCCATACTGCGAGTGACAGTAAATGGGCTCCCACAAATTAATGTCTCTGTATCTTCATGCATCAGTTCAAAGCAAGGGGTTTTATGTGTGCATGTGTGTGTGGTTCCGGGGCAGTGTTCAATGTGAAAATCATTGTCTAAGAGAGAGCACACATGGAGGAAATCAGTTTAAATGTGAACAACTGTTAGGGCTTGGTATAAGGGACAGAGAGAGATAGTCCATGGGCAGCTGTTAATGACGTGGTTGAGAATATTAAAGTAAAGGCATTGCCGGACCCAATAGCATTATAGATCAGTACGCACAGGAATGATGGATGGATGGGGAGTTCGGTGTGATATCAGATATGAGCTGTGGAGTATTGACTCAGAGTTGTTTCTGCAGGTTTGCAGCTGTGAGTGTCAGCAACAGATGAATGCCATCTTTAAGACTGTATTTCACAGCTCATGGTTCAAATAGCAGATGGGATGAGCCAGTGAAGTATATGCTGGATTTATCAGTAGTTATAATTAAGAATGGTCAGGGTATAGTGTCAGGAATTGGTTCATGGCCAAAAGTATCACCACTGTTGTCATTTGTCTATTTCAACTTCAGATATTGGCACGGAATGAGATGGAGTCAGAGGAAGGAAATGCAGTTTGTAACCAGAACAGAAGATAGTGACGTCAATGCTTGCAATATTTAGATACAAGTGCAGTGATACAATGAATCATGGTTATCAGCTGAAATTGAGCAAGTTAACATAGCAACTCATGAGTAACACTGCCAGAAGCAAGGAGGGACAGAGTGAATTGACAATTTCGTCGTGGTTTGTCAAGTCAATATGTGGATTTAGAGTCTTAGCAGGAACAATAACTGTGGCAAGGAGGGTAGAGTGAATGAAAGAACAGTATTACTGTTAAACATGATTTATAGAATTAATAACTGAACAGTGAGACTTACCAGGTACACCAACAAAAGCCAGGATTGGATAATAAAAATATTGTATAATGTAAAGTGCATATTTGATCCGCCACGATAATTACCTTCAATCATAATATTTTGAAAGAAACTAAACATCCCAATATAAACTCCAGTCCATTCTTGGGACATTCCAGTCTAATGTCCTCAGATTGTGATCCATTGCTGTAACATTCCAGTCTAATGTTCGCAGATTGTGATCCATTGCTGTAAGATTCCAGTCTAATGTTCTCAGATTCTGATTCATTGTTGAAGCATTCCAGATTCTTGTGCTCAGTCTCTGATCTCTCCCGCCTGTCTCTCTGAAGCTGCTGATCCCTGTTAACACTGTTGGTGATGCTCCCACCATACTGTGGGATGACACATTGAGCGGAGCCCATTTATCATTCAAAGATGGAAACCGTCCACTGGGGTAATTGCAACCCATGGCGACTAACATTAATCACAGTCACTGAACAAACTGGTCCAGTTAACCCCTTCCTGATATCACTTTTCATATCCCAATAAAAGGGAACATTTACTCGGTTGGGTGGAATGGATGGGCGTTGCTTAGGGATGGACCATAAATCTTTCAATATTCTTATTGTTTCTTCCATGTATGTGGGCCTAGTGCCAGAACACTGCAGAATTGTGTACATTACATACCGTTTATAAAGGGCGACAGTGAAAAACAAAAAGACCCGCTGCATAAGGTGACTGGTGGGGTAATTTCCAGAGCCAATAATCTAGTGTATATATTTATTGTCCATTTACTTTGTGTAATGTTGCTCCTGAATTTATGTGCACTGTTGTCAAATTCTTCCATAACCTTAGGACATCATTCAGAGCATCGAGACTTCTGTGCAGGAACAGGAGGAAGTAATTCTGTCCCCATGCCCCTGTTACAAAGGGGAAGGGAAGGCCATTCAGCCTCTCAAGTCTGTTACAGAGGGACAGGAGGAAGCCATTCTGCTTCTTGACCCTGTTATGCAGTAACTATCAGTTGTAAAATACTTATGGAGAAGCATACTCCTAATATAAATTTTAAAGTTTTAAGTTGAGTCAGACCAACTTTAAACGTTTTATGTTGGCACTTTGAAAAGCTGTGGGAGGCCTTCACAAATGAGTTACAGAGTCTAGCGACAGCATGTTCCTGTCTATGAGCAGGGTAAGGCTGGTAGGTGTAGGGAATGCTGAATGGCGAGCAAAATTGAGGCTCTGTTCAAGAAAAGGCGGAAGCATATGATAGGTACAGACAGTAGGGATCGAATGAATCCATCGTGGAGAAGCAGGAATGTAGGCTAATACACAAGAGGGAAATCAGGAGGGCAAAATGGGGACATAAGATATCTTTCGAAAATAGGGTAAGGGACATTCCAAAGTGATTCTACAACTACATTAAGGTCAAAAGAGTAACTAG
>NC_057716.1:12787853-12790802 GCF_004010195.1 Chiloscyllium plagiosum | reverse complement strand
GAAACATAGACTTTCCTGCTCCTTGGATGCGCCCTGACCTGCTGTGCTACTCGAGGGCCAAACTTCCGACTTTCTTCCTTCAAATGGTACCAGACCCATTGGGTTTTGCCTGCAAACGCTTGTATATCTAATTTCCTGTTTAGAACGTATACATTTTTCCCTGCAGTATTGACTTCCATACACATCTCCACCAGTGTTTGCTTGTACTTCTTGTTTATAACCTCCAGTCAAATTGTTTCTGTGTAATCTGATTGCCAGGGTGAGATGAATGATAGATTCAGCGAGATCTTTCCTGAGGCCTTTCTTAATGTCACAAAACCTCGTTGCGCTTTGTTCAAACAATATATTAATTGGATAGGCAGAGAAGGATATGTGCCATGTGCGGGGAATTGGGGTTAATTTGGACAGATATTTTGGTTGGTATGGACCAGTTTTGGCTGAAGGGTCTGTCTCCATGCATGACTGTAAATGAAGGTGTTTTTTTGGTTTAGACAAAGAGGGCGAGATTGATAAACAATGTCATGGCAGGGTGTTCACAGGTTTCAGAATGCTGAGATATAGACATTTCGATAGCATCCAGCAAAATAAGCCATTATTACCAGGAAGTATGGTGAACAGAACAGAGTGTGAGTTCAGATGATGGAGCGTTTTGAATGAGGATTTGTTCTGTAGCTTCGTAACTGTGAATGGGGTCAGCAGAGTCTTCAACTCATCCGTCTGAATCTAACAATAATTTATCATTGAATGATTTTCATTGAGTGTGACAGAGGTATTGTCTACACGAGGCCGAGCTAGTTTGCTGGTGCAATCTTATCAAACTCACCTCATTAACTACCCACCCTAACCCATCGTGTCCCTCTCATTCAATGCTCACCCGATTCTCCCACCCATCTTGGCTGGGGGTACCCACCATCGCCGGCTGCCCGTTTGCTGGTGCAATCTTATCAAACTCACCTCATTAACTACCCACCCTAACCCATCGTGTCCCTCTCATTCAATGCTCACCCGATTCTCCCACCCATCTTGGCTGGAGGTACCCACCATCGCCCGGATGCCCCTGGATATTCCATTATCCCTGGCACTGGTGCCATCTTTTAAAGGACAATGGGCACTTGATTGAGCTTTCCTCAGTTTGGAGCTGCCATGTACAATTTACCCAGAGAATAGCAGATAAGGGTCAATTACACCACAACAGGGTCAAAGATATCCTGGGGTTTGGGTTAATGCATCTCTTCCCAGAGTAGGCCACACCACCAGACCCATCGAGCATGATCTGAGCTCACCACCCAGCTCAGTGCAGTATCTGTGATCTGTAGCAATGTCCAGCAATCAAGGACAAACATCGATGACATTCCCCACTCTGCGAGGATAAGGGTCATCTTATGCTCTCTGGTCCCTCACACTCAATGTATGTCTGTTCCAGCACCGACACCCAAACAAGGCTCATGCTCCACCACTCTCACTCCTGCATGCAGCACCCCCCCCCCCCCTCTCCCTGTGCCTCTTGCCTTTGTAATATCTCCACAGATTGTAGAATGCTGCGGAGAATGCTGATTATGGAATGTTCCAGATAATATTCCAAATAATTCCCAGTTTCAAGAAAATGACAGTGTCCCAGTGTGTAAAACATTAGGTGAAGGAACAGAGTTTTTCTTTTAAAATCACATGCAATTAAAATCCACAATGAGTCCATTCAACCCTTCAAATGTGTTGTACCATTTAATAAGATCGGGAGTGATATGACTGTCTCCTGAGCTTCACGTTGCAGGAACTTTCAATCATTCAGCCCCCTGGTTTCCTGTCACAATCCAGACGATATTCACGCACTTTCTACCCTGTGTTCGGGAGGCATTTCCCATGGGGACCAACCCTCCAAAAATATGTTCCACCAGCTTTTTACTTTCATACAATGGTTAGCACGCTTCACACAGACCAAACAAAAATGTACTCATATTTTATAGTTATTGATATCTAATCACAATTCGTAATTCTGTTTATTTCGCTTGGGTCAACTTATTATATTCAACCAAAGATAGCATCCAATCAACTGTCTCGCTATGAAATACAATTTCCAGCGGAAATATTTTTCCCTTCAGCCATTATCTTGACCTTTATTTGAATTGTACCTTTATTCCTTCTTATCAAAATTTATATTTTAATTTGACTTTGGTTATTTCTATCTATTGTAGTTACACAGTCTCACAATCTGTTCGCTGGGTGTCTGGCTTGTGATGCGGAGGAAGGCCAACAGCGCAGGTTCAATTCCCCGTTGCCACGAAGGGGACGCCCTCTCAACATCATCCTGTCACCCGTGGTTGATGACCCTTAAGATAAACCATAATTAATGGTCTCACTAATGAGAAAGTGGTCCTTTGGGACTCTATTCTACCCATGATAACATTTTAATTTTTTTCAAAAATATTTTTATTCAGAGAAAATCATTTTAATGCTTCAATGAACCAATAAGTAGTCAACTCAAAAAACAATGCAAATTGAACACAATTACACCCATGTGCATGTACATAAAAAAACAAGATAAATCAACGGATCGAAGAAAAATAAAAAAAATTAAAAAAAATGTTTAGTAGTAATCAGTGTAACAAAACTATAGCTCTCAACCTTCAAGAGCGTTAAGTAATACACGTTCATTTGTTCGTAAGTCTTCCTCTCTGGATATTAAATTCATGAGTCAAGTTCATCATAGCTATATAAAAGTCCTCATTAGAGTGGCAGATCAGCCTGTATCTTCGTAATTCAAAAAGGGCTGCCATGTCTTATAAAAATCCTTTATTTTCTGGTGCAACATACCTTTAAAAAGTCCAAAGGGCTATGCTCCATGACGAGGTTACGACAAACCAATAGACCCAGGGGGTTTTCAGACACCCAACACAACAGAACGTTTTTTCTGAACACAGAGAGTGAGGGTATTGAAATAACTTTTCCTATGCA
>NC_057716.1:12781481-12786721 GCF_004010195.1 Chiloscyllium plagiosum | reverse complement strand
ACACGGGGTATAGCAAGCAAGGGAGGGAATTCATTTTAATAAGAGCTATCCGATCTAGCCAGAATATTGGAAGTGCCTCCCATCTTCTCAGGTCTTGCTAAATTTTGTCAAACAAATGCACAAATTCCACGTTAAATATAAGTTCAAAGATAGGATTAATGAATACATCTAAATAGGGAATATCCCCATAAACCCCGGGACCATTGAAAAAGAAACCAGGTTTCTCCATCGACATCACAGGTATTTCCCCAAGATTGCCCATAGACATGGCCTCCGACTTTGTAAAATCAATGATATAGCCGGAAAAGGCACCATTCGAACTGATGCATTGCATGAGTTGAGGTACCAAAACTGTGGGATTTAACAAAAATATTAGACCATCATCTGCAGACAATGTAATCTTACGTGACATCTCTCCCACCTCTGGGGCAGATATGTTGGGGTCTCTGCAGATGGCCTTCACCAATGCCTCAATCACCAACGTAAACAACACTGGTGGAAGCGGTCTACTTTGGACTGCCTCTAGCAATATTAATGTTATAGGATCGCACAACATTGGTGGGAAATGTGGCCAGAGGATCGCTTTCAAGGTCCATCACCCACTTGATTAAAACTTTGCCTCGACCAAACCATTCCAACGTATATAAGAGATAAAGCCATTCAACCCAATCAAATGCCTTCTCTGCGTCAAAAGGGATCACTTATACCTATATAATTTGTTCTGGACACGCTTGGACAATATTGAGTAATCTCATAATATTGTTGGGAGTATCTGCAGCCCTTTATAAGGTGGTGTGGTCCAGTTTGACAATGGAAGGATACCCATTTTCCAGCCGTAATGTAAGGGTCTCAGACAAGATTTTGAAATCAACATTTAAAAGTGAGATGGGCCTATAAGAAGCACAATCTTCCGGTGTCTTCATTTTCTTAAGAATAATAGAGACATGAACCTCTCTTAAGGATGGTGGGAGGCAGTCGTGACTGTGTGAGTGACTAACATGGTAAGCATCGGCCCTGACAATAGGTTTATAAATTACACGTAAAACTCACTTGGAAATCCGTCAGGATCGGGCGCCTTTCCGCCCTGAAGCTGCTTTACACCCTCCAGCACTGACAATTAAGGCAAGACACTTATTTGTGGGCTACCCCTGGAATATTGAAGTTCTTGAAGAAAGACTCCATCTTAATCCACCGAACCTCATTATGCTCAGTCTAATATAATTCGGAGTAAAATCTCGGAAATGATGCTTTAACCTTTATGGGATTGCAGGTAAGGGTTCCAGTACCTTCCATGAGGCAATGACTTTGGGGCTCTCTTTTCCACGCAAGATAGGCTAAATACTTGCCCGGCTTATCACCATGCTCAAACAGCCTTTGTTTTGCAGAAGGTAGTTCCTTCTTGGTTGTCTGTGTGAGAATAGAATTTATTGTACACTGAAGTGTTGTGATCCTCTGCAGCCTAGCCACCGAGGGTCTATCACAGTAAGCCATCTCGGCTGCCTTCAACCGTGCCTGGAGCAAGCGTTCCTGCTCCAGCATCTGCCGCATCCTAAGGAATAATTATTCCTTTGGCATCAGCCTTAGCAATTTTCCATAGAATGGATGGGTTACTGGTTGGACCTAAATAAATGGCTAAGAAATATTTGAATTCATTGCAGAAATACTCAATGAACTTACTATCCTTAAGAATAAAGGGATCCATTTGCCAGTGTCTTGAGCCTGCTATATTACCCTTAATTTTAACCAATAAGTAAACTGCTGCATGGTCAGAAATGGTAATATTCCCAATTGTACAGAACACCACTGAATCGAAGATTGATGCAAGGTGAGGAAGAGATCAACTTAGTGTGGCATTTCTGCGGGTTAAAAGGAAAAGGAAAATCCGTATGCATGAGGTGGATCTGCCTCCAAACATCCATCAGCCCCAGTTCCACACAAAAATCCACTAATTGCTTAGATTGTAAAGATGGTACTGGGGGCCTTTGGGCCAATCTCGTGATGTAAATGGAAGATTCTTCCTATCCAGTATGGCTTCTCCTCTACTCCTAGTATTAAAAGACGAGAAATAAACCCGATCAAACCCGCCCTGCTGTAATGTCAAATGTTCCTTGTCATCAAGGTGCATCTCCTGCAATAGGACAATATCCACCCTCTCCTTTTTAAGGCTAGAAAGTACTTCTTTCCGCTTAACTGCCTCCCCTTAATGCTACAAATACACCATTTAAGCATGACATTAGCCATAACACACTGGAACAACATTTGAACTCCTGAGAAGAAGAACTTGAATTACAAATCGCTGAGCCTCAATGAGAAACGACTCATAGGCCCTAAAAGAAACATACTAACTAAAGCTATTACAACTAAAAAGCTCTCCAAACGTTCCATAACTAAATACATACAAAATTAAACAGGATACACCGTGACAATGGCACTCAGGAGGGGCATTTATCCCCCGCCCATTGGGGGCATTTGCACGCCACAAATCTTTATCTTCTGCCCCATTATCAATACTGCATCCAGGGATTGAACTGCCCTTTGGTAGACATTCAGTCATCACGATCACCTTCATAACTCCCTCCAGCTTGAGCCGAACCCGACACACAAACTAAGCAAGAGAAAAACGAGTAGCAATATTAATGAAGTTAAAAGTGTGTACTCTACCCATCCCCGACTATAATTTAACACTAATTAATACCAGAAAGATTCAACAAACTTTCTTTAAAACGAGAGAAACATAATTATCGACATCCATTAAAACATCCAGCCTGCTTTATAGTGTTCACAAAGTTCTCGCGTCCTCTGGAGCGTCAATGGATCTATTGAATGATCCACCAGTGCGTAGAACTATTGAAAGCATACGGAGCACCGCTGCGTTCATGAATGAGTACTGAATCTCAAGTTCCCTTATTCTTCTCTTGATATCATCAAAAGATTTTCTTTTCTGAATCACTGCCGCTGAAAAGACCTGGAAGAACCTAATCCTGGAGCCCTCGTCGGATCTTTTCCCTGTGTTCTGGAAGCTTCCATAAGTCTTTGATTGTCTCTGCAACTACGTAATCGCACAAGGACAGGGTGAGGACATTAGCCTGAATCTGGCCTGCGCTCTGTTACCCGATGAACTGTCTCACTCTTCACCCGTCCCTCTTCAGCTTCGAAGTGAAGGAATCATAGCAGCCTGTTCTCGAAACAAATCTCACTGGCTGAACACCTTATGTCTCCAGCAGACCGATGATATGAACATTCTTCATTCTGCCTCTGTTTCGAGGCCGTCACCTTGTTCAGTTAAGGTACGGACCTGTTTTTCAAGGGCGAGGATCCGCTCCTTAGAGGAATCGATCACAGACTCTGCCACTACAGTTTGGCGTTCGACCTCATCCGTTCTGTTTCGAAGGCTTTCAATTTGCTGTTCATGTTTGTGGAGCACTGCTGAGAGTGGTTCTAGCCTCCTGCTGAAACCTTTCTTCAATCATTTCACGTAACTTGGTGAACTCGGTGACCAAGACCTGGTGAGTAACTGGGCCATCTAACGAGCAGAGGGGGTTGCAGATGCGGCCACAGACATGCTGACAGCTTCTGATGGGTGCACCGCTTGTTGGGACTTACTTGATCCTTTCCCATGTTGTCATTTCCACTTGACAAAATGGGGTTAGTAAGGATTCTACAGCTCTTTTAGTGTTGACTTTTAAGTAAATGACTGTGGTGGGGTGGGGTTGAGCATCATTGTGATGCAGAGCTCAGCAAAGCAGACCTTTCAGATCTCTGCCATTTTGTTTCCCCGTTAAAACTTTATCGATGTTATCCATTTGATTTAATTCCTGGATATTCTGGAGCCGTGTCATTCGGTACCACTGTCTACATTTTCCCCACAATACATATTGCTGCCCATTCCTCGATAATCCTTGACTCCTTTGTGATGTGTGAACCTTGCCTCAAAAATATTCAATATCTCTGCCTCCTATGTTCTGTTGGGAAGAGTGTTCAAAAGACTCACTACACTGAGAAAACAAAGATAAACCGACTCATCGGAGTGTGAGATTAGTTTTAGTTTTGCATTCTTATCTGAGAAAGGATATAGGAACACTAGAAGCAGTTCTGAGATGTTTCACTTCACTTATTCCATGCATGAAGGGCTGATATTATGGAGACTTTAACAGGTTACCCTTAGAATGAGAGCTGATCTTATTGAAATATACAAAGCTTTGAGGCGAGTGGATCAGGTATATACCGACTGGGAGTTGAATAGCCCAAACTTGATCCCGTTGTCATTGAACCCCTACAGTGTGGAAGCAGGACATTCGACCCATCGAGTCAACAGTATCCCATCCAGACCTGTCCCCCTACCCTATCCATGTAACCCTGCAATTCCCATTAATAACCCACTTAACCTACACATCTACGGTCACTCTGCGTAATTTACCGTGGCCAATCAAACTAAGCTGCACATCTTTGAACTGTGTGAGGAAACTGGAGAACTGGGAAGAAACCCATACATACACGGAAAGAATGTTCAAACTCCACATAGAGTGTTCAAACTCCACATAGACCTTCCACCAATGTTGATTTTAAACTTCGATCTCCTACCCCAATGTACTTTCAGGAAGTGAATCTCCCGTGTTTTCCTGGTCTGGCCTAAGAGTGACTCCAGACACACAGACATGTGATCAACTCTTCAATGGTCTCTGAAACGGTCAAGCAAGACACTCTATTGTACCAAACTGCTCTGAGGTCTTAAAGGATAAAACCGGACAGAATACCCAGCCCCAGCCTTGCTACCGGAAAAGGGAAACACAGAGCTGTTGACCCTGCAGAGACCTCACATCTGAGAGTTGTGACAACATTTACAGAGCTTTCCCACAGACTGCACAGAAACATCGGGAAAGGAGTTGGCCATTCGACACATTGAGCCTCCCCCATTCTAGTTCATGGAGAAAATCTCCTCAATGCAATTTTCCAGACACAGTGTTCATATCCCGCAATATGTTTAAACACTGTGAAATGTAAAATAAGAACCGCTGTAATCCCTTCGGTCCATCAATTTTGCTCCTCGATTCAATATACAGGCAGTTCTCTGGTAGCGTGTGTTTATTAAATACAATTTTGCTGCAATGCGATTCGTGAATTGCGCACCTTTTTCTATAAAGTGAACTCCCGTTCACTGTGACGCGATTCCTTGCCAGGCACCAGCTGAACAATAAAACCCAGCCTCAGGATCCTCTGTCTGCCAAATGCACAATCAATGT
>NC_057716.1:12779693-12780981 GCF_004010195.1 Chiloscyllium plagiosum | reverse complement strand
AACATGGGAAAGGATCAAGTAAATCCCAACAAGTGGTGCACCCATGAGAAGCTTTCAGCATGCCTGTGGCTGCATTTGCAACCCTCTCTGCTCGTTCGATCGTCCAGTTACTCACCAGGTCTTGGTCACCGAGTTCACCAAGTTACGTGAAATAATTGAAGGCATGATTGAAGAAAGGTTCAGCAGGAGGCTAGAACCACTCTCAGCCGTGCTCCACAAACATGAACAGCAAATTGTAAGCCTTGGAAACATAACGGATGAGGTCGAGCGCCAAATTACAGGGGCAGAGTCTCTGATCGATTCCTCTAAGGAGCGGACCCTCGCCCTTGAAAAACAAGTCCGTACCTTAACTGAACAAGGTGACGACCTCGAAACAGGGGCAGATTGAAGAATGTTCATATCATCCGTCTGCTGGAGACATAAGGTGTTCAGCCATGATTCCTTCACTTCGAAGTTGAAGAGGGACGGGTGAAGAGTGAAACAGTTCATCGGTTTACAGAACACAGGCCAGATTCAGGCTAATGCCCTCACCCTGTCCATGCGCGATTACGTAGTTGCAGAGACAATCAAAGACTTATGGCAGCTTCCAGAACACAGGGAAAAGATCCCACGAGGGCTCCAGGATTATGTCCTTCCAGGTCTTTTCTGCGGCAGTGATTCAGAAAAGAAAATATTTTGATGATATCAAGAGAAGACTAAGGGAACTTGAGATGCAGTACTCCTTCATGAACGCAGCGGTGCTCCGTATGCTTTCAATAGTTCTACGCTTTCAATAGATCCATTGACGCTCCAGAGGACGCGAAAACATTGTGGACACTATAAGGCAGGCTGTATGCTTTAATGCATATCGATAATTATGTTTCTCTCGTTTTAAAGAAAGTTTGTTGAATCTTTCTGGTATTAAGTAGTGTTAAATTATAGTCGGGGATGGGTAGAGTACACATTTTTAACTTCATTAATATTACTACTCGTTTTTCTCTTGCTTAGTTTGTGTGTCGGGTTCGGCTCAAGCTGGAGGCAGTTATGAAGGTGATCATGATGACTGAATGTCTACCTAAGGGCAGTTCATTCCCTGGATGCAGTATTGATAATGGGGCAGAAGATAAAGATTTGTGACGTGTAAATGCCCCTCCGGAGTGCCATTGTCACGTTGTATCTTTTTTTTTGTTTTTGTATGTATTTAGTTATGGAACGTTTGGAGAGCTAGTTAGTTGTAGTAGCTTTAGTTAGTATGTTTCTTTTAGGGCGTATGAGTCGTTTTTCATTGATGCTCAGCGATTTGTAATTC
>NC_057716.1:12770223-12779449 GCF_004010195.1 Chiloscyllium plagiosum | reverse complement strand
GCACAGCCTTAAATTCCTGATATATGCATTTCCGAATTAAGTAATCTTTCGTCGCAGCTCATTATTGTAGGAGGAGACTTCAATTGTCTTTTGCACCCACCGTGGAAAATATGCCCAAAAGCCCCCAGTTCCATCTTTACAATCTCAGCAATTATTGGATTTTTGTGTGGAACTGGGGCTGATGGATGTTTGGAGGCAGATCCACCTCATGCATACGGATTTTCCTTTTCCTTTTAACCCACAGAAATGCCACACTAGGTTGATCTCTTCCTCACCTTGCAGCAATCTTCGATTCAGTGGTGTTCTGTACAATTGCGAATATTACCATTTCTGACCATTGGTTAAAATTAAGGGTAATATAGCAGGCTCAAGACACTGGCGAATGGATCCCTTTATTCTTAAGGATAGTAAGTTCATTGAGTATTTCTGCAATGAATTCAGATATTTCTTAGCCATTTATTTATATCCAACCAGTAACCCATCCATTCTATGGAAAATTGCTAAGGCTGATGCCAAAGGAATAATTATCCCTTAGGATACGGCAGATGCTGGAGCAGGAACGCTTGCTCCAGGCACGGTTGAAGGCAGCCGATAGGGCATACTGTGATAGACCCTCGGTGGTTAGGCTGCAGAGCATCACAACACTTCGGTGAACAATGAATTCCACGGTCACACAGACAGCCAAGAAGGAACTACCTTCTGCAAAACAAAGGCTGTTTGAGCATGGTGATAAGTCGGGCAAGTATTTAGCCTATCTTGCGTGGAAAAGAGAGCTCCAAAGCCATTGCCTCAGGGAAGGTACTGGAACCCTTACCTGCAATCGCATAAAGGTTAAAGCACCATTTCCGAGATTTTACTCCGAATTATATTAGATTGAGCATAATGAGGTTCGGTGGATTAAAATGGAGTCTTTCTTCAAGAACTTGACTATTCCAGGTGTAACCCACAAGTAGGTGTCTTGCCTTAATTGTCAGTGCTGGAGGGTGTAAAGCAGCTTCAGGGCGGAAAGGCGCCAGATCCTGAAGGATTTCCAAGTGAGTTTTATGTGTAATTTATAAACCTATTGTCAGGGCCGATGCTTACCATGTTAGTCACTCACACAGTCACGACTGACTCCTACCATCCTTAAGAGAGGTTCATGTCTCTCTTATTCTTAAGAAAACGAAGACACCGGAAGATTGTGCTTCTTATAGGCCCATCTCACTTTTAAATGTTGATTTCAAAATCTTGTCTGAGACCCTTACATTACGGCTGGAAAATGTGTATCCTTCCATTGTCAAACTGGACCACACCACCTTATAAAGGCTGCAGATACTCCCAACAATAATAGGAGATTACTCAATATTGTCCAAGCGTGTCCAGAACAAATTATATAGGTATGAGTGATCCCTTTTGAGGCAGAGAAGGCATTTGATTGGGTTGAATGGCTTTATCTCTTATATACATTGGAATGATTGGGTCGAGGCAAAGCTTTAATCAAGTGGGTGATGGTCCTTGAAAGCGATCCTCTGGCCACGTTTCTCACCAATGTTGTGCGATCTATAACATTAATATTGCTAGAGGCAGTCCAAAGTAGACCCCTTTCGCCAGTGTTGTTTACGTTGGTGATTGAGGCATTGGTGAAGGCCATCTGCAGGGACCCCAACATATCTGCCCCAGAAGTGGGAGAGAAGTCACTTAAGATTACATTGTCTGCAGATGATGGTATAATATTTTTGTTAAATCCCACAGTTTTGGTACCTCAACTCATGCAGTGCATCAGTTCGAATGGTGCCTTTTCCGGCTATACTATTGATTTTACAAAGTCGGAGGCCATGTCTATAGGCAATATTGGGGAAATACCTGATGTCGATGGAGAAACTTGGTTTCTTTTTCAATGGTCCCGGGGTTTATGGGGATATTCCCTATTTAGTTGTATTCATTAATCCTATCTTTGAACTTAAATTTAACGTGGAATTTGTCCATTTGTTTGACAAAATTAAACAAGACCTTAGAAGATGGGAGGCACTTCCAATATTCTGGCTAGATCGGATAGCTCTTATTAAAATGAATTCCCTCCATTGCTTGCTATACCCCATGTGAATGCTTTATTTGATGTTTCCCAGATAGACATTTAGGAGACTGAATGGATGATTTAGCTCTTTGACTTGTCACCATAAGCGACCCCTTATCAAGTTAACCAAATTACAACGACCCCACAGTTTGTGGGGAGTAGTTCGCCCGGATATTTAAAGCTATCAATTAAGCTCTTTGTTACCCGGTGTTAGTGAGGCCTCGGTGTCAATATAATAAGATATTGAAGCTTCTCAGGCAAAGTGCTCCCTTATTAGTCTGCTATTCATAAACAAAATGAGGACAGAGTTACGGAGTATTGCCATTTCCCAATGAGTATCAAAAATTTTAAAGTAGGGAGGGCAATGTGTCTGATCGAGGGCAATATAGCCAAACCTCATTTCTTATCCCAAAACTTGGTGTACAGTGTTTCCGACGGGGGGAGTTCTCGATTCCATGTTTAAACTATGGGCAACTCGTGGGTGTATCTTGCTTTGATGATTTATCTGAGGGAAAAACAAGGGTATCCTTTGATCAAATAAGTTGTAACTATAGACTACCGAGTAGAGATCTCTTCTGTTTTCTTTTTATCAGATCAGAGATGTTATTCAAAAAAGAACCACGCTTTTAACAGACCCGTACAAATCCGATACAGAGAAGAGGGTGCTTAGTGCGAAGAACACACTCTCTGTCAGTACCCTTTATCATTTGTTGGAGAGTGGCCCTCAGACGAGACTTTGAGCCTTTCTGAGGTCTGCAAAGAGAGTTGGGGGTTCAGATCTCTTCGGACACAGGGGAGGATATTTGTGAAAATGCAAGAAGGATTTCGATCTGTAAGAAGACTCTTGCCATGGAGTTGAAGATTCTTCATAGAGTATCTGGCCCTAGATCCTCTCTCAAAATTCAAGATGGGAGTATGTCTTAAATAAGGAATGACTATGGGCACTCTTACTAATTGCTTGATGACCTCCCACCGTCGCTGGGATGGAGAGGATCTTAGGGACCGAATTGGAGATGGATCAGGTTTCCCTTTTCCTGGCCCTGCCCAGTCTACCTTACTCAGATGTGCATAGGAAAAGTTATTTCAATACCCTCACTCTCTGTGTTCAGAAAAAAAAAAGTTCTGTTGTGTTGGGTGTCTGAAAACCCCCTGGGTCTATTGGTTTGCTCGTCATGGAGCATAGCCCTTTGGACTTTTTAAAGGCATGTTGCACCAGAAAATAAAGGATTTTTATAAGACATGGCAGCCCTTTTAGAATTACGAAGATACAGGCTGATCTGCCACTCTAATAAGGACTTTTATATAGCTATGACGAACTTGACTAATGAATTTAATGTCCAGAGAAGAAGACTTACGAACAAATGAACGTGTATTACTTAACGCTCTTGAAGGTTGAGAGCTATAGTTTTGTTACACTGATTTCTACTATTCGTTTATTTTTTTTATTTTTTATTTTTCTTTGTTCCGTTGATTTACTTTGTTTTTTTTTTAATGTACATGCACATGGGTGTAATTGTGTTCAATTTGCATTGTTTCTTGAGTTGAGTACTTATTGGTTCATTGAAGCATTAAAAAGATTTTCTCTGACTAAAAAGATTTTTGAAAAAAAATAAAATGTTATCATGGATAGAATAGAGTCCCAAAGGACCACTTTCTCATTAGTGAGACCATAAATTATGGTTGATCTTAAGGGTCATCACACCACGGGTGACAGGATGATGTTGAGAGGGCGTCCCCTTCGTGGCAACCTCTGTCTGTGTGGGGAATTGAACCTGCACTGTTGGCCTTCCTCCGCATCACAAGCCAGCCATCCAGCGAACAGATTGCGAGACTGTGTAACTACAATAGATAGGAATAACCAAATTCAAATTAAAATTAAAACTTTGATAAGAAGGAAAAAAGGTACAAATCAAATAAAGGTCAAGATAATGGCTGATGGGAAAATAATCTCCGCTGGATATTGTATTTTATCGCGAGACAGTTGATTGGATGCTATCTTTGGACGAATTGTGATTAGATATCAATAACTATAAAATATGAGTACATTTTTGTTTGGTCTGTGTGAAGTGTTCTAAACATTGTATGAAAGTAAAAAGCTGATGGAACATATTTTTGGAGGGTTGGTCCCCATGGGAAATGCCTCCCGAACACATGCTTGAAGAAACTCAGGGTAGAAAGTGCGTGAGTGTCGTCTGGTTAGTGACAGGAAACCAGGGGGCTGAATGATTGAAAGTTCCTGCAACGTGAAGCTCAGGAGACAGTCATATCACCCCCGATCTTATTAAATAGTACAGCACATTTGAAGGGCTGAATGGACTCATTGTAGATTTTAATTGCATGTGAATTAAAATAAAAACTCTGTTCCTTCACCTAATGTTTTACACACTGGGCCACTGCCATTTTCTTGAAACTCGGAATTATTTGGAAAATTATTTGAAACATTCCATAATCAGCATTCTCCGGAGCATTCTACAATCTGTTGGGATATTAAAAAGCCAAGAGACACAGAGGGATGGAGGGGGGCGCTGCATGCAGGAGTGAGATTGGTAATCATAAGCCTTTTTCGGGTGTCGGTGCTGGAACTGACATACATTGAGTTTGAGAGACCAGAGAGCATACGATGACCCTTATCCTCGCAGAGTGGGGAATGTTATCGATGTTTGTCCTGTATTGCTGGACATTGCTACAGATCGCAGATATTGCACTGAGCTGGGTGGTGAGCTCAGATCATGCTCGGTGGGTCTGGTGGTGTGGCCCACTAACCCATCCTCTAGGATATTTGAGACCCTGTTGACAAACCGTGGTGTAATTGACCCTTATCTGCTATCCTCTGGGCAAACTGTACATGGCAGCTCCAACCTGAGGAAAGCTCAATCGAGTGTCCATTGTCCTTTTAAAGATGGCACCAGTGCCAGGGATTATAGAATATCCAGGGGCATCCGGACGATGGTGGGTACCTCCAGCCAAGTTGGGTGGGAGAATCGGTCTATCATTGAATGGGAGGGACACCATGAATGAGAGGGTGGGTAGTTAATGAGGTGAGTTCGATAAGGTAGCACCAGGAAACTAGCTCGGCCTCGTGTAGACAATACCTCTGTCACACTCAATGAAAATCACTCAAATATAAATTATTGTTAGAATCAGACGGATGGGTTGAAGACTCTGCTGACCCCATTCACATTTACAGAGCTGCAGAACAAATCCTCATCAAAAACTCTCCATCATTTGAACTCAAACCTATATTCTGTTCACCATCATTCCTGGTAATACTGGCTTATTTTGCCGGATGCTATCGAAATGTCTGTATGTCATCATTCGGAAACCTGTGAACACATCCTTCCATTGCATTGTTGCTCAATCTCACCCTCTCTGTCTATACCCAAAACCATTTTCATTTACAGTTATGCACGGAGACAGGCCCTTCAGCCAAAACTGGTCCATACGAACCAAAATGTCTGTCCACATTAACCCCATTTCCCTGCACTTGTCCCATATCCTTCTCTGCCTTTCCAATTCGTATATTGTTCGAACAAAGTGCAGCGAGGTTTTGTGATATCAAGAAAAGCCTCAGGAAAGATCTCGCTGAATCTACCATTCATCTTAACCCAGCAATCAAATTACACAGAAACAATTTGACTGGAGGTGATAATCAAAAAGTACAAGCAAACACTTCTGGGAAATGTGTATGAAAGTCAATACTGCAGGGAAAGATGTGTACGTTCAAAACAGGAAATTCGATATACAAGCGTTTGCAGGCAAAACTCAACGGGTCTGGTACCACTTGAAGGAAGAAAGTCGAAAGTCTGGCCCTCGAATAGCACAGCAATCAGGGCGCATCCAAGGAGCAGGAGAGTCTATGTTTCGGTCGTAAGCCTTTCATCTGGAATTCATTTCAGCATTCATTTTTTCCTAATCCTCTGTAGGAAGAGAGTGAGTCAACATTTTTAATTTGGGGATTCTTCATCAGAACAGCTTTGGTTTGCGATCTGCAGTATATGCAGCTCTTTGTTTAATTTTAGATAATCAATTATCTTGCATGCTGCAGTGTTAATAGACAACTTGATCTGGGAAGAAGGGGAAAGGGTGAATCCTGGGGTGAAGGTAAAGGAGGGATTGTCAGAAGTACCGCATTGGAATTCAACATCTTTTGCAGAGATGCAACAGATCCGGAGAAAGTGTCAGGATGCAGTTTCACTCGCAACTGGTCATTGATTGGCACAGTGGCTAGCAATACTGCCTTGCAGCGCCAATGACCTGGGTTCGATTCCACCCTTTGGTGACTCTCTGTACGGTGTTTGCACCTTCTCCCTGTGTGTGCGTGAGTTTCCTCTGGGTGCTTGGTTTTCCTCTCACAGCCAAAAATATCCAAGTTAGGTTCAGTGACCTCACTAAATTGTTCCGCAGTATCCAGGGATGGGCAGGTTCACTGGATTGTCTATGGGAAATGTAGAGTTACCGGGGTAACGTTTGTGTTTGTTGTTCGGGATGTTATCTGGAGGGTCAGTGTGGACTCGGTGGGCCAAATAGCCTGGTTTCACACTGCAGGGCTTCTATAATTTCTATGTAGCTGTCTGTGTTTGAAAACGCTGCCCAGGATCCTACCTATAAGTCATGACATAATTTACCTCAACAAAATGTTACACCTTTCGTTTGTCTAACCTGATCTCCATCAGCCACTCTTTGGCCCTTTAGTATATCTGATCAGCGTCCCGTTTTACTCTGAGTAAACCATCCTCACTGTCCACTACCTCACCAATTTTGGTGTTATCTGCAAACTCACTAACCATTCCTATTGTATTCACATCCAAATCATTTATATAAAATGACAAAATCCATTCGATTCTTGTGGTACACTGCTGGTCACAGGCCTCCAGTCCAAAAAAATAACAGTTCACAAACATTTCCTTCGTTCTGTTACCTTTGAGCGAATTACCCCCAACTGTCCCTGTATTCCATGTGATCTCACCATGCTAACCAGTTTACCATGCGGAACATTTTTGAATGCCTTACTAAAGTCTATATTTCTATTTCACAGTTCTATTTCTGTGCCTTCGTCAATCTTATTCGTCACTTCTTCAAAACGCTAAATCAAATTAGTGGGACGCGATTTCCAACACACAAAGTCACGCTGAATATTGCTAATTGGAATTTACATTTCCAAACACAAGTAAATGCTGTCCCTCAGAGTCCCCCCTAACAACTTACCCACCAATGACATCAGTCCCACTTGTCTACAGTTTCCTGACTTTTCCTTACCAACTGCTCTTAAACAATGGCATAACCTTACGTGTGACTGTCCATGATGCAAATATCTCAGCCAGAGACTGAACAATTACTTCCTTAGCTTCCCAACAGATTTGGGGTACATCTGATTAGTTCATGGATCATAGAACAGTGCAGCACAGTACAGATCCTTGAGCTGTTGATGTTGTGCCGGCAGTTTTTCCTACTCTAAGGTCAGATTAACCTTCATGCCCTTCATTGTATTAAAATCCATGTGACTAACCAAGAGTCACTTAATAGGTCAGAGGGGGTTATCCACCTTTATGCATTCTAAAATATCCAGCTCCTCATCTTCTGTAATATGGAATTTTCAAGATATCACTATTCATTTCCCCAAGTACTCTACCTTCCATATCCTACTCCACAGTAAATACTAATGCAAAATTTGTATTTAGTATCTCACGGATCTCCTGTAGTTCCACACATAGGTCACTCTGCTGATCTTTCAGGGGTCCTGCTCTCTCCAGAGTTCCTCTTTTGACCTTAATATAGATATAAAATCTCTTTGGAATGTCCCTTACCCTATTTTCGAAAGATATCTTATGTCCCCATTTTGCCCTCCTGATTTCCCTCTTGGGTATTATCCTACAGCCCTGGTATTCCACGATGGATTCACTCGATCCCTACTGTCTGTACCTATCATATGCTAACGCCTTTTCTTGAACAGAGCATCAATTCTGCTCGCCATTCAGCATTCCCTACACCTACCAGCCTTACCCTGCTCATGGACAGTAAGATGCTGTCGCTAGACTCTGTAACTCACTTGTGAAGGGCTCCCACTTTCCCGCCAATAGCTTCTCCAAAGCAGCTTTTCAAAGTGCCAACATAAAACGTTAAATGTTGGCCTGACGAAACTTAAAACAGTAGGACTATTCTTCTCCAGAGGGATTTTACAACTGATAGTTCCTGCATAACAGGCTCAAGAAGCAGAATGGCCCCCTCCTGTCCCTCTGTAACAGGCTTGAGAGGCTGAATGGCCTCCCGCTGTCCCTTTGCAACAGGGGCATGGGGACAGAATTATTCCTCCTGTTCCTGTGCTGCAGTCTCGATGCTCTAAATGATGTCCCAAGGTTATGGAAGAATTTGACAACAGTGCACATAAAACCAGGAGCAACATTACACAAAGTAAATCGACAATAAATATATCCACTGGTTTATTGGCTCTGGAAATTACCCCACCAGTCTCCTTATGCAGCGGTTCTGTTACTTTTTCACTGTCGCCCTTTATAAACAGTATGTAATATACACAGTCCTGCAGTGTTCTGGCACTACTCCCACATACACGGCAGAAACAATTAGAATATTGAAAGATTTATGGTCCATCCCAAGGCAACGCCCATCCATTCCATCCACACCGAGTAAATGTTCCATTTTATTGGGAATATGAAAAGTGATGTCAGGAAGGGGTTAACTGGGCCTGTTTGTTCAGTGACTGTGATTAATGTTCGTCTCCATGGGTTGCAATTACCCCAGTGGACGGTTTCCATCTTTTAATGATAAGTGGGCTCCGTTCAATGTGTTATCCCACAGTATGGTGGGAGCATCACCAACAGTGTTAACAGGGATCAGTAGGTGGTACTTCAGGTTCCTGAAGAAGGGCTTATGCCCGAAACGTCGATTCTCCATCTCCTTTGATGTTGCCTGACCTGCTGCGCTTTTCCAGCAACACATTTTTCAGCAGGACTCAGCAGCTCCAGAGAGACAGGGTAGAGAGGTCAAAATCTGAGCACAAGAGTCTGGAATGTTTCAACAATAAATCAGAATCTGAGAACATTAGACTGGAATGTAACAGCAATGGATCACAATCTGAGAACATTAGACTGGAATGTCCCAAGAATGGGCATGAGTTTATACAGGGATGTTTGGTTTCTTTCTACATATTATGATCGA
>NC_057716.1:12767505-12768043 GCF_004010195.1 Chiloscyllium plagiosum | reverse complement strand
GTCTGTGTGTGTGTGTGTGTGTGTGTGTGTGTGTGTGTGTGTGTGTAGGGCAGCTGTTCCCTTCCCGGTATGTCTCACGTCGTGCTCCATGTTGGACAGCGGTGTGTGTGCTGGGCTGTTGTTCACTTACTGGTGTGTCCCAAGTTGTGCTCCATGTTGGACAGGGAGTTTCAGCATATTTGACTCATGTCTTTAAAACTTGGTCTATGCGTGTCCACTGAAAGCCTGTGTTTGTCCCTTTCAGCTGATCACGTGGTCAGAAACACGAGGAGGTCCCTGGAGTATAATTATAAAGGAGTAGATATCTCCCTTTTAGTGGAGGGAAGCCTGTTTGTCTCCTGTTATTGAAAAGTTAGTGAAGGGGCTGGGGATGGTTTGCTGGAGGTTGTTCTGTGAAATGCCGCAGAAATTCAGGGAGAACAGAGGATTTGGTGACCCAATTCTGGATGTAGCATGGGGTCTGTAGTTAAAGAATCTGGATCTGTAACATGAACAACAATTGGAGCAGAGGCTGCAGAGTGTGGAAGCTCTGAATCCA
>NC_057716.1:12762345-12767427 GCF_004010195.1 Chiloscyllium plagiosum | reverse complement strand
CACAAACATACACATCCTCTCTCTCTCACTCGCACGCCACCCGCCCCCCACTCCCCAGCACACACACACACTCCGCATCTCTCGCACAGACACACATATAAATCTGGGAAGCTAATTTGCGTTTGCAGATTTATATTTGTGACTAGATTGTATTTTGTTCAAAACAACATTCAAATTGTACACAGCTAATCATTGTGGCATTTTATAAAGTCCTGTTTTGGAAATAAAACCAGGATGAATCCAGGGTAAAACAAGTCGGACTCCACACAAGACCTTCCATTATTTGTGCAGGGAAGGTCACATCTTAGCAAACATAATAGAATTCTTTGAGGAATGACAAAGTTAATAGTGGAGAAAGGGCTGGAGTTGTCATATTCATGGACGTCAGTATGGCGTTTGATGAGATAGACTGATGGAGAAGGTGAAGTCGCAGGAGTCCATGGTGTACTAGCTAGATGGATTAGAGAACTGGCTGGGTAACAGGAGACAGAGAGTAGTAATGGAAGCGAGTTTCTCAAAATGGACAACTGTTCTGTGTGGTGTTTCACAGGGATCCGTGCTGGGACCACTGTTTGTTGTGATCTACTTACATGATCTGAAGGAAGGTATAGGTGGTCTGATCAGCAGGGGACACTAAGATTGGTAGAGTAGCAGAAACTTGAGGGGACAGTCAGCGAACACAGCTGAATGTAGACAGATTGGAGAGTTGGGTGGAGAATGGGCAGATGTGAGGTGATTCATTTTGGAAGATCCAATTCGAGAACGAATTAGATTGCATTATAGTGTGGAAACAGGCCCTTCGGCCCAACAAGTCCATACCGGCCCGCCGAAGCGAAACCCACCCATACCCCTACATTTGCCTAACACTATGGCAATTTAGTATGGCCAATTCACCTGACCCTGCACATCTTTTGGACTGTGGGAGGAAACCGGAGCACCCGGAGGAAACCCACGCAGACACGGGGAGAACGTGCAAACTCCACACAGTCAGTCGCCTGAGGCGGGAATTGAACCCGGGTCTCAGGCTCTGTGAGGCAGCAGTGCTAACCACTGTGCCACCGTGCCGCCCACAATTATACGGTAACTGGAAAAGGTCCTGGGGAAAATTGATGGACAGAGAGATCTGGGTGTTCACGTCCATTGTTCGCTGAAAGTGGCAGGTCGATAGAATGCTGCCTGACCTGCTGCGCTTTTCCAGCAACACATTTTTCAGCTCTGATCTCCATCATCGGCAGTCCTCACTTTCTCCTGGTCGATAGAATGATCAAGCAGGCACACAGCATACTTTGCTTCCTGATTTCTAACAATTGAAGAAGTGGAGAACTACAGTCCCGTTAACTCGTCATCCACAGGAGGGAATTTGTTGGAATCTATTGCGTACAAGAGTAGGCAAGCCATATTACAGTTGTATAGGACTTTAGTTCGGCCACATTCAGAATACTGCGAACAGTTCTGGTTGCCACATTCCTGAAAGGATCTGGATGCTTTGAAAGGAGTGTCAAGGATTTCCTCCACGTTGTTGCCTAGAATGGAGGGAACCAAATATGAAGAGAGGTTTGGTAGATTGGGATTATTTTCATGAGAAAGACGGAGGTTCAGGGAGGACTTGACTGAGGTCTACAAAATCATGAGAGGTGTAAACAGGGTGAATAGCAAGAAGCTTATTCCCAGATTGGGGGAGTCAGTTACTAGGTGTCAAGAATTCATGATGAAAGGGGAAAAGTTTATTGGAGATATGCTCAAAAGGTTCTTTGCGCAGAGGGTTATGGGTGCTGGAATGCGATGCCAGCGGAGGAGGGAGGGGCAGGGACGAAAGCATCATTTAGTATGTATCCGGACAGATAAATGAATGGGCAGGGAGCAGAGATATACAGAACCTTAGAAAATAGGGTACAGGTACAGGATTGACACAGGCTTGGAGGACTGAAGGGGCTGTTCCTGTGCTGTGATTTTCTTTGTTATTTGTAAATACTGGCGAACAGCGTCTGTTGATACTTGAAAGAAAAATGAAACCAAGATCAAGTGTGGCACAGCGAATGTGTGGATACGAGAATTTATTGTAGAGAACAGAAAAATGACAAGGAGATGAAACAGTGACATTGCGTTAGTCTTCAAAGAAGAAGATCCAGGAAATCTCCCAGAAATACCAAGTCACCATGGGACCTTTGTAACTAAAGACTAAAACGATTCATACACAGTTATGAGGTAGTATTTGGAAATAGAAGTGGGATGAGGATTGATAAGTCTGACAGACTAGATATAATTCAAAATGAAATTTCAGAGAAAACTGCAATACACATATTGATTGCAATAGGGACCACTGTATTTCTCTGTATTCATTATAAATGCATTCTAATGATTTACGAAGGGAAAAAGTGGGACAGTGGAGGACTACAGGCCAGTTAGTTGTCATCCACAGTAGGGAATCTGTTGCAACCTCTTGGACACTGAGTAAGCAATAGCAAATTTCAAGAGAGTTATTCTGCATTTATGAAAGGGAGGTTATAATTTACAATTTTTTTAAAATATATGTCTTGTAGATATGGACAATGGCGAATCAGTGAATGTGGTGCAGTCAGATATTCAGGAACAGGTTTAATCAGCACACACAGTAAGTTATCAGAAAACATTAAAGCAAAGTGTATTGGGAGGATCATATGCAAACAGGGGAAGGTAAGCATTAGAGAAACTATTGGAGAACATAGGTGGTGGTAGAAGGTTATTTGTGTGACTGCAGGCCGGTGTACGCTGGTGTGCCACAGGTTTCAGTGCTGTGCCCCTTTCAACGCCTTCATTTAAAGGGAATCCGAATACAGACAATCAAGAATCAACGAGACTCAAAGTGTCAGCTTGCTCTCTCTTTACGGTGCTGTCTGCCTCACTGTGATCTCCAGTATGTGTTGGGTTCAGTACAGATTCAGCTTCTGCAGTGATTTGCTCCGACTAGAAGTAAAGACGTTCTGCACCAGTAACACAGAGAGTTGGGGAGACTGGACCTGGACTGGACCTGGACAAGTTTGATGTCTTGATCGAAGTAAATATACTGATCACATATACTGAATGGGCATTCTCCTGATAAGTCTCTCAGATGGCACGATGGTCTGCTGAGGAGACTTGGTCTGGGATCAGGGCGGGAATCTGTGTGTGAAACTGAAGAACGCTGATTGATTGTTATATGAGAATGTCACGTCTTTTTACTTGGGAAAAGGAGGTGGCAGGTACAGAATTCAAGAAGATGGACTGGAAGCTCTTGAACAGCTTGATGTAAGATGTGAGCAGGGATTGATGGTTTTGACTGGTCTAAAACTGGACCAATTCCTAGGTCTAGATCAGTTACATCTCAGGCTGCTGTTAGAGACAAGGAATGAAAGGCGCTGATGCAAATGTTTAAATAGAATCTTGTCACAGGTAAGGTGGCCGAGGACTGGAGAGGACCCTTTATAGAAAGGGTTGTGGAGATAGAACAGTGAACTATAGAACAGTGTGTTCAGATCAGTGTTAGAGAAAAGTTTGCAAAAAAATAGGTTCGTGGTAGAAGACTGTTTGTGTGACTGGAGAACGGTGTCCCCTGATGTAACACAGGGATCAGTGCTGTGCCCCTTATTGTTTATGGTATTTATAAATGATATAGGTGTGGCTGTGGAGGGGGAATGGCAGCGTGATAAGTAAGTCTGTGTTGACTCAAATATTGCCTGGGTGTTTGGCAGTGAGGAGGAAGTTCTTATGTTACAGGAAGATACAGATGGAAAGGTCAGATGGGTGGATCAATGGCAGATGTAACCCTGATAAATATGAGGTGATGCACTTTGGAGGAAGGAACCAGACAGGAGAGTACACAATGAATGGCAGCACACCAGGAAGCTCAGAGGGTGCTTCTCCACACATCCGTGAACATAACGGGGGACGATCAAAGGTTGCGTAAGAAATAATCGGAAACAGTAGGCATAGTGTTTACTCATAGAGGCATAGATTACAAGAGCTGTGTAGCACTTTGGTTCGGCCAAGATGGAATACTATATGGGGTTCTGGGAGCCCCATTGCAGGAAGCATGTGATTGTTCTGGAGGGAGTACAGAGATTCACCAGGATGTTGCCAAGGATGTAGCATATCAGCTATGGAGAGAGATTTCATAAACACCATTTGTTGAGTTTGGAGCAGAGAAGGCTGAGGGGGACGTGATTCAGAAGGATAAGATTACGATGGACATTGACAGGGTGGATAGACCGCAGCTGTTCCTTTTAGTCAAAGGGCTAAGAACAGGGGAGCACACGTTTAAAGGGAAGGATTTGAGGTTTACAGAAGATTCAGGGATTGTTTTTCACCCAGAGGGTGATGCGGTCCAGAATGCACCTCCTGAGGAGGGTGGGGTGGTCGGCAGCTATCACGGGTCACCTCACAACCATTAAAATGTATTTTGGCGAGCACTTGAAGTGTCAAACCATTCATGGCTATGGGACTGATGTAGTAACGTTGGTTTAATGTAGATCGTGCTGTAATTTTGATGCTACACAGGCTGTGTTTCTTTGATTGTATGCTTGTGGAAGGTCAATCATTGAACAGCTTAAGACAGGGAGTAATAGGTTTCAGAAGAGTATATTAAACAAGCGTGAAATGTTAAAGCTTCTCAAAGTACAATATATCAAGATGAAATGTTGGCAAAGATAATTGCAGCTTCCTTACAGTCCAAAACCAGCGAATGGAGAACGGGAGAATGGCAGACTATGAAACAACTACTTTAGTTCTGCCTTCATGAAAGAAAAAAGTTAAAAACTTCGAAGCAATTCCAGGTCTACTGAGAAAAGACAGGAAATACAATCAAATCAGCAAATAATCAGTTTTGGAGAAAATATTTGGACTGAAATCTGATAAATCCCCATGGCCTGATAATCTTTATCCATGATTCCTAAAGGAACTGGCCATTGTGTTAATGAATACTTTGCTTACTGTCTTCCAAATTCCTGATGATTGATTGACAGATTTGAGTGCAGCAAATATAATCCCAGTATTTCAAAAGGAGGCAGGGAGAAAGTCGGGAATTAGAGTCTGTGAAGCATCAAAGAAGCAATCAGGACAACACAAGAG
>NC_057716.1:12759084-12761845 GCF_004010195.1 Chiloscyllium plagiosum | reverse complement strand
GGTAGAGTCAGAATCATTGGTGACCTTTCAGCGGCAATTGGATAGGTACGTGGATGGGTGCTTAAGGTAGGACAAATGTTCGGCACAACATCGTGGGCCGAAGGGCCTGTTCTATGCTGTATTGTTCTATGTTCTATGTAATACTTTCAAATTAATTTAATTCTCAAAGTTCTCTGGCGAAGCATTCTTTCTAATAGACTCTTGTGTTGTCCTGATTGCTTCTTTGATGCTAAGCAGACTCTAATTCCCGACGTTCTCCCTGCCTCCTTTTTAAATACTGGGGTTATATTTGTTGCACTCAAATCTGTCAATTGAATCATCAGGAATTTGGAAGACAATAAGCAGAGTATTCATTAATACAATGGCCACTTCCTTTAGGAATCATGGATAAAGATTAGCAGGCCATGGGGATTTATCAGATTTCAGTCCAAATATTTTCTCCAAAACTGATTATTTGCTGATTTGATTGTATTTCCTGTCTTTTCTCAGTAGACCTGGAATTGCTTGGAAGTTTTTAACTTTTTTCTTTCATGAAGGCAGAACTGAAGAAGTTGCTTCATAGTCTGCCATTCTCCTGTTCTCCATTCGCTGGTTTTGGACTGTAAGGAAGCTGCAATTATCTTTGCCAACATTTCATCTTGATATATTGTACTTTGAGAAGCTTAACATTTCACGCTTGTTTAATGTACTCTTCTGAAACCTATTACTTCCTGTCTTAAGCTGTTCAATGATTGACCTTCCACAACCATACAATCAAAGAAACACAGCCTGTGTAGCATCAAAATTACAGCACGATCTACATTAAACCAACGTTACTACATCAGTCCCACAGCGATGAATGGTTTGACACTTCAAGTGCTCGCCAAAATACATTTTAATGGTTGTGAGGTGACCCGTGATAGCTGCCGACCACCCCACCCCCCTCAGGAGGTGCATTCTGGACCGCATCACCCTCTGGGTGAAAAACAATCCCTGAATCTTCTCTAAACTTCAAATCCTTCCCTTTAAACGTGTGCTCCCCTGTTCTTGGCCCTTTTACTACAAGGAACAGCTGCTGTCTCTCCACCCTGTCCATGTCCATCGTAATCTTATCCTGAATCACGTCCCCCAAAGCCTTCTCTGCTCCAAAGTAAACAAAGGGAGCTTATGAAATCTCTCTCTGTAGCCGATATGTTCCATCCTTGGCAACATCTTGGTGAATCTCTCTACCCCCTCCAGAACAATCACATGCTTCCTGTCATGGGGCTTCCAGAACCCCCAAAGATTTTTTTTCCATCTTGTCCTAACCAAAGTGCTACACAGCTCTTGTAATCAATGCCTCGATGAGTAAACACTATGCCGACTGTTTCCAATTATTTTTTACGTAACCTTTGATCTTCCCCTGATACGTTCACGGATGTGTGGAGAAGCACCCTCTGAACTTCCTGGTGTGCTGCCATTCATTGTGTACTCTCCTGTCTGGTTCCTTCCTCCAAAGTGCATCACCTCATATTTATCAGGGTTACATCTGCCATTGATCCAACCATCTGACCGTTCCATCTGTATCTTCCTGTAACGTAGGAACTTCCTCCTCACTGCCAAATACCCAGCCAATATTTGTGTCAACACAGACTTACTTATCACGATGCCATTCCCCCTCCACAGTCACATCTGCATCATTTATAAATACCGTAAACAATAAGGGACACAGCACTGATCCCTGTGTTACATCAGGGGACACCGTTCTCCAGTCACACAAACAGCCTTCTACCACCAACCTGTTCTTGGCAAAATTTTCTCTAACACTGATCTGAACACACCGGTCTATAGTTCCCTGCTCTCTCTCCACAACGCTTCCTATAAAGGGTCGTCTCCAGTCCTCGGCCACCTTACCTGTGACCAGATTCTATTTAAACATTTGCATCAGCGCCTTTCATTCCTTGTCTCCAACAGCAGCCTGAGATGTAACTGATCTAGACCTGGGGATTGGTCCAGTTTTAGACCAGCCAAAACCATCAATCCCTGCTCACATCTTACATTAATCTGTTCAAGAGCCTCCCAGTCCATCTTCTTGAATTCTTTACCTGTCACCTCCTTTTTCCAAGTAAAAGACGTGAAGTTCTCATATAACAATCAATTAGCGTTCTCCAGTTTCACACACAGATTCCCACCTTGATCCCAGACCAAGTTTCCTCAGCAGACCATTGTGCCATCTGAGAGGTTAATCTGGAGAATGCCCATTCATTTTCTGTGATCAGTATATTTTACTTATATCAAGACATCAAAATTGTACAGGTACAGTCCAGGTACGGTATCACCAACTCTCTGTGTTACTGGTGCAGAATGTCTTTATTTCTAGTAGGAGCAATTCACTGCAGAAGCAGAATCTGCACTGAACCCAACACATGCGAGTGATAACAGTTAGTCAGACACCACGGGAAAGAGAGAGCAAGCTGACACTTTGAGTCTAACTGATTCTTCATCGTCTGTATTCGGATTCCCTTTAAATGAAGGTGTTTAAAGGGGCACAGCACTAAAACCTGTGGCACACCAGCGTACGCCGGTCTGCAGTCACACAAATAACCTTTTACCACCACCTATGTTCTCCAATAGTTTCTCTAATGCTTACCTTCCCCTGTTTGCATATGATCCTCCCAATACACTTTGCTTTAATGTTTTTTGATAACTTACTGTGTGTGCTGATTAAACCTCTTCCTGAATATGACTGCACCACATTCACTGATTCGCCATTGTTTATATCTACAAGAGATATCTTCAAAAA
>NC_057716.1:12743608-12757593 GCF_004010195.1 Chiloscyllium plagiosum | reverse complement strand
ACTACTCTCTGTCTCCTGTTGTCCAGCCAGTTCTCTAATCCATCTAGCTAGTACACCATGGACCCCGGCGACTTCACCTTCTCCATCAGTCTGTCTCATCAAACGCCTTACTGAAGTCCATGCATATGACATCTACAGCCCTTTCTCCACTATCACCTTTGTCATTCCTCAAAGAATTCTATTATATTTGCTAAGATATAGCCTTCTCTGCACAAATCATGGAAGATCTTGTGTGGAGTCCGACTTGTTTTACCCTGGAGTAATATTGGCTTTATTTCCAAAGCAGGACTTTATAAATTGTCACGATGATTGGCTGCGTATAAATTGAATGTTGTTTTGAACAATATACAATCTATCCACAAATATAAATCTGCAAGCGCAAATTAGCCCCTCACATTTATAGATGTGTCTGTGCGAGAGATACAGAATGTGTGTGTGTGTGTATGGGGGGGAGGGGGGGGGAGGTGGCGTGCGAGTGAGAGACAGAAGACGTGTCTGTTTGTTCCCATGTGTGTGAGCGAAAGATGGTAAGTGTATGTGGATGTTTAAGGATGAGAGTGAGAGCCTGTGCTCACGTTAAGACACAGACAGATTTGGCAGATCCCTTTCCCCACCCAGTCCGTGGTTTCAGAGCTTCCATGCTCTGCAGCCTCTGCTCCATTTGTTGTTCATGTTACAGACACTGATGCTGTAACTACAAAGTGCCCATGCTCCATCAAGAGTTGGGTCACCAAATCCTCTGGGCTCCCTGAATGTCTGAGGTTGCTCACAGCACAACCTCCAGCAAACCATCCCCATCCCCTCCATTAACTTTTCAATAACAGGAGAAAATCAGATTTCGCTCCACTAAAAGTGAGATAGCTACTCCTTTATAATTATACTTCACGATCCTCCTCGTGTTTCTGACCACGCGATCAGCTGTGAGGGACAAACACAGGCGTTCAGTGGACAGTCACACACCACGTTTTTAAAGACATGAGTCAAAGATGCTGAAACTCCCTGTCCAACATTGAGCACCACTTAGGACACACCGGGAAGTGAACAACAGCACGAAACACAACCCCCTGTCCATGGAGCACGACGTGGAACACACCAGGAAGTGAATAACTGCCCTACACACAGACACACACACACACACAAACCTCTTCAGGAAGCACCTCAAGGGGCACACCAGGAAGTGAACAACAATCCAGCACACACTCCCCTGTGCATGGAGCAACTAATGGGACACAGCAGGAAGTGAACAATAGCCTGACACACACCATCATATTATTTCTGAACTTCATAATTCGAGGATTCGATTCACATCCAAAACCGAGTCCATGCCGTAACAAATGGGACACAGCAGGAAGTGAACAATAGCCTGACACACACCATTACATTATTTCTGAACTTCATAATGCCAATATTCGACACAATACACAACCAAAAACCAAGGTCAGGGCAAGATAAAGATAGACAGAGACATTCACATTAAAGATAGAAACGGACAATTAAGACAGTAACAGGGCATGTTGTTGAAATATGAGAATAAAAACAAGGGAATGGGTATATCTGGAGCAGTGAAACCTTGGCGGTTCAAGTCACAACAATGAGAACATTGAATAAAGGCATTGCCAGATCAGCTGACAAAATTGGTTCCACTAAATTCTGAATTTGCCTCACAGAACAAACGCAGAAACTATGAACTGGGACAAGTAGACAATCCAGCATGCAGAGCAGCGCAGCATATGCCAGTGTATTGCTCAGTAAACCTGACTGTCGGGCCAGCATGGAGAGCTGTGCAGACTATGCCAGTGTATTAGGTAATAACAATGATTGCAGATGCTGGAAACCAGATTCTGGATTAGTGGTGCTGGAAGAGCACAGCAGTTCAGGCAGCATCTGAGGTGCAGTAAAATCGACGTTTCGGGCTTTTGCCCGAAACGTCAATTTTACTGTTCCTAGGATGCTGCCTGAACTGCTGTGCTCTTCCAGCACCACTAATCCGGAATGTGCCAGTCGATTGCTCAGTAAACCGGACTATCTGCCCAGCATGGGGAGCTGTGCAGACTATCCCAGTGTTTTGATCAGTTCGCTGGACTATCTGGCCAGCATGGAGAGCTGTGCAGAATATCCCAGTTTATTACTCAGTTCGCTGGACTATCTTCCCAGCATGGGGAGCTGTGCAGTCTATGCCAGTGCATTGCTCAATAAACTGGACTATCTGCTCAGCATGGGGAGCTATACAGACTATCCCAGTGTATTGCTCAGTAAACTGGACTGTCTGCCCAACATGGGGGCTTAGCAGACTATCCCAGTGCATTGCCCAGTAAACTGGACTAACTTTGAGGAGAAAGTGATGTCTGCATATGCTGGAGATCAGAGCTAAAAATATGTTGCTGGAAAAGCGCAGCAGGTCAGGCAGCATCCAGGGAACAGGAGAATCGACGTTTCGGGCATAAGCCCTTCTTCAGGAACTGGGCTATCTGCCCAGCATGGGGAGCTTTGCAGACATTGCTCGTGTATTGCTCAATAAGGTGGATTATCTGCCCAGCATGGGGATTTGTGCAGACTATGCTAGTGTATTGCTCGGTAAGGCAAACTATCTGCCCAGCATGGGGATTTGTGCAGACTATGCTAGTGTATTGCTCAGTAAGGTGGACTATCTGGCCAGCATGGGGAGCTGTGCAGACTATGCGAGTGTATTGCTCAGTAAACTGGACCAGCTGCCCGGCATGGTAGTATTGCAAAACTTTGCTGGTATATTGCTGCTACATTTGCATTACGTAACTGCCTAACACGGGACAATTTGCCGCCCATACTGCGAGTGACAGTAAATGGGCTCCCACAAATTAATGTCTCTGTATCTTCATGCATCAGCTCAAGGTAAGAGGTTATATGTGTGTGTGGGTCTGGGGCAGTGTTCGATGTGAAAGTCATTGTCTAAGAGTGAGCAAACATGGCAGAAATCAGGTTAATGTGAACAACTGTTAGGGCTTGGTATAATTGACAGAAAGAGATAGATCTGGATTAGTGGTGCTGGAAGAGCACAGCAGTTCAGGCAGCATCCGAGGACCAGTAAAATCGACGTTTCGGGCAAAAGCCCTTCATCAGGGATACAGGCAGAGAGCCTGAAGGGTGCAGAGATAAGTGAGAGGAGGCTGGGGGTGGGGAGAAAGTGGCATAGAGTACAATAGGTCGGGGGGAGTGTGGAGTGGATAGGTGGAAAAGAAGATAGGCAGGTAGGACAGGTCATGGCGACACTGCTGAGCTGGAAGTTTGGAACTGGAGTGAGGTGATGGAAGGGGAAATAAGGAAATTGTAGTTCATGGGCAGCTGATAGTGACGTGCTTGTGAATATTAAAGTAAAGACATTGCCGGACCCAATAGCATTATATATCAGTACGCACATGAATGATGGATGGATGGGGAGTTCAGTGTGATATCAGATATGAACTATGGAGTATTGACTCAGAGTTGTTTCTGCAGGTTTGCAGCTGTGAGTGTCAGCAACAGACGAATGTCATCTTTAAGACTGTATTTCACAGCTCATGGTTCAAATTGCAGATGGGATAAGCCAGTGAAGTATATGCCGGATTTATCAGTAGTTATAATTAGGAATGGTCAGGGTATAGTGTCAGGAATTGGTTCATGGACAAAGGGATCACCACTGTGGTCATTCGTCTATTTCAGCTCAGATATTGGCCGGGGATGAGATGGAGCCAGAGGAAGGAAATGCAGTTTATAACCAGAACAGAAGATAGTGACCTCAATGCTTTCAATATTTAGCTAGCAAGTGCAGTGATACAACGGATCATGGTTCACAGCTGTAACTGAGCAAGTCAACATAGCAACCCATGAGTAACACTGCCAGAAGCAAGGAAGGAGAGAGTGAATTAACAATTTAGTAGTGGTTTGTCAGGTGAATATCTGGATTTAGAATCTTAGCAGGAACAATAACAGTGGAAAGGAGGGTAGAGTGAATGAAAGATCAGTATTACTGTCAAACATGATTTATAATATTAACGACTGAACAGTGAGACTTACCAGGAACACCAACAAAAGCCAGGATTGGATAATAAAAATATTGTATAATGTAAAGTACATATTTGATCGGCCACGATAATGACCTTCGATCATAATATGTAGAAAGAAACCAAACATCCCAATATAAATTCCTGTCCATTCTTGGGACATTCCAGTCTAATGTTCTCAGATTCTGATTCATTGTTGAAACATTCCAGTCTCTTGTGCTCAGATTCTGATCTCGCTGCCCTGTCTCTCTGGAGCTGCTGATTCCTGCTGAAAAATGTGTTGCTGGAAAAGCGCAGCAGGTCAAGCAGCATCAAAGGAGCAGGAGAATTGACGTTTCGGGCATAAGCCCTTCTTCATGAACCTGGAGTACCACCTGCTGATCCCTGTTAACACTGTTGGTGATGCTCCCACCATACTGTGGGGTAACACATTGAACGGAGCCCACTTATCATTAAAAGATGGAAACCGTACACTGGGGTAATTGCAACCCATGGAGACTAACATTAATCACAGTCACTAAACAAACAGGTCCAGTTAACCCCTTCCTGATATCACTTTTCATGTTCCCAATAAAAGGGAACATTTACTCGGTGTGGGTGGAAAGGATGGGCGTTCCTAAGGGATGGACCATAAATCTTTCAATATTCTTATTGTTCCTTCCGTGTATGTGGGAGTAGAGCCAGAACACAGCAGGACTGTGTATATTACATACTGTTTATAAAGGGCGACAGTGAAAAAGGAACAGACCCGCTGCATAAGGTGACTGGTGGGGTAATTTCCAGAGCCAATAAACCAGTGTATATATTTATTGTCCATTTACTTTGTGTAATGTTGCTCCTGGTTTTATGTGCACTGTTGCCAAATTCTTCCATAACCTTGGGACATCATTCAGAGCATCGAGACTGCAGCACAGGAACAGGAGGAAGTAATTCTGTCCCCATGCCCCTGTTGCAAAGGGACAGCGGGAGGCCATTCAGCCTCTCAAGTCTGTTACAGAGGGACAGGAGGAGGCCATTCTGCTTCTTGAGCCTGTTATGCAGGAACTATCATTTGTAAAATCCCTATGGAGAAGAATAGTCCTAATATAATTTTAATGTTTTAAGTTGAGTCAGGCCAACATTTAACGTTTTATGTTCGCACTTTGAAAAGCTACTTTGGAGAAGCTATTGATGGGAAAGCGGGAGGCCTTCACAAATGAGTTACAGAGTCTAACGACAGCATGTTCCTGTCGATGAGCAGGGTAAGGCTTGCAGGTGTAGTGAATCCTGAATGGCGAGCAGAATTGAGGCTCTGTTCAAGAAAAGGCGGAAGCATATGATAGATACAGACAGTACATTTCGAGTGAATCCATCGTGGCGTACGAGGGCTGTAGGATAATACCCAAGAGGGAAATCAGGAGGGCAAAATGGGGACATAAGATATCTTTCGAAACTAGGGTAAGGGACATTCCAAAGAGATTCTACATGTACATTAACGTCAAAAGAGTAACTCTGGAGAGAGCAGGACCCCTTAAAGATCAGCAAAGTGACCTATGTGTGGAACTACAGGAGATCGGTGAGATAATAAATAAAGATTTTGCATCAGTAGTTACTGTGGAGTAGGATATGGAAGGTAGAGAACTTCGGGAAATGAATAGTGATATCTTGAAAATTCCATATTACAGAAGATGAGGAGCTGGATATTTTAAAATGCATTAAAGTGGATAGCCCCCTCTGACCTTTTAAGTGACTCTTGGTTAGGCACATGGCTTTTAGTACAATGAAGGGCATAAAGGTTAGTCTGACCTTAGAGTAGGATAAACTGCCGGCACAACATCAACAGCTCAAGGGCCTGTACTGTGCTGCACTGTTCTATGATCCATGAACTAATCAGATGTACCCCGAATCTGTTGGGAAGCTAAGGAAGTAATTGTTCAGTCTCTGGCTGAGATATTTGTATCGTGGACAGTCACAGGTAAGGTTATGCCATTGTTTAAGAGCGGTTGGTAAGGAAAAGTCAGGAAACTGTTGAGAAGTGGGACTGATGTCATTGATGGGTAAGTTGTTGGAGGGGATTCTGAGGGACAGCATTTACTTGTGTTTGGAAACGTAAATTCCGATTAGCGATATTCAACATGAATTTGTGTGTGGAAATCGCATCCCACTAATTTGATTTAGCGTTTTGAAGAAGTGACGAATAAGATTGACGAAGGAACAGTAATAGAACTGTGGAATAGAATATAGACTTTATTAAGGTATTCAAAAAGGATCCGCATGGTAAACTGGTTAGCATGGTGAGATCACATGGAATGCAGGGAGAGTTGGGGGTAATTGGCTCAAAGGTAATAGACGAAGGGAATGTTTGTGAACTGTTTTTTTTGGACTGGAGGCCTGTGACCAGCAGTGTACCACAAGAATCGAATGGATTTTGTCATTTTATATAAATGATTTGGATGTGAATACAATAGGAATGGTTATTGAATTTGCAGATAACACCAAAATTGGTGAGGTAGTGGACAGTGAAGATGGTTTACTCAGAGTAAAACGGGACGCTGATCATATATGCTAAAGTGTCGAAGAGTGGCTGATGGAGTTCATGTTAGACAAACGAAAGGTGTAACATTTTGTTGAGGCAAATTATGTCATCGCTTATAGGTAGGACCCTGGGCAGCGTTTTCAAACAAAGACAGCTACATAGAAATTATAGAAGTCCTGCAGTGTGGAACCAGGCCATTTGGCCCCACCTGTCCACACTGACCCTCCAGATAACATCCCGAACAACAAACCCAAACGTTACTCCGATAACTACATTTCCCATAGACAATCTAATGAACCTGCACATCCCTGGATACTGCGGAACAATTTAGTTAGGTCACTGAATCTAATCTGGACATTTTAGGCTGTGAGAGGAAAACTAAACACCCAGAGGAAACTCACGCACACACAGAGAAGGTGCAAACACCATACAGAGAGTCACCAAAGGGTGGAATCGAACCCAGGTCATTCACCAGTTGCGAGAGAAACTGCATCCTGCCACTTTCTCTGGATCTGTCATATCTGTGCAAAAGATGTTGAATTCCAGTGCAGTGCTTCCGAAAAGCCTTCTTTTACCTTCATCCCAGGATTCACATTCTGAATGACAGGGCCTTAAGCTGTGATTGACACATTGCCTGCTCGTCTGCCCTCACCCCTTCCCCTTCTTCCCAGATCAAGTTGTCTATTAATACTGCAGCATGCAAGATAATTGTTTATCTAAACTAATTCAAAGAGCTGCATATACTGCAGATCGAAAACAAAAGCTGTTCTGATGAAGAATCCCCAAATTAAAAATGTTGACTCACTCTCTTCCTGCAGAGGATTAGGAAAAAAAATGAATTCTGAAATGAATTCCTGATGAAGGGCTTATGATCGAAACATAGACTCTCCTGCTCCTCAGATGCGCCCTGACTTGCTGTGCTATTCGAGGACCAAACTTTCGACATTCTTCCTTCAAATGGGACCAGACCCGTTGAGTTTTGCCTGCAAATGCTTGTATATCTAACTTCCTGTTTTGAATGTACACATCTTTCCCTGCAGTATTGACTTCCATACACATCTCCCTCAAGTATTTCCTTGTACTTTTTGTTTATAACCTCCAGTCAAATTGTTTCTGTGTAATTTGATTTCTGGGTTAAGATGAATGGTAGATTCAGTGAGATCTTTCCTGAGGCCTTCGTTGATATCACAAAACCTCGCTGCACTTTGTCTGAACAATATATGAATTGGAAAGGCAGAGAAGGATATGGGCCAAGTGCAGGGAAATGGGGTTAATATGGACAGACATTTTGGTTGGTATGGATCAGTTTTGGCTGAAGGGCCTGTCTCCGTGCATTACTGTAAATGAAAGTGGTTTTGGGTATAGACAGAGAGGGTGCGATTGAGCTACAATGTAATGGAAGGATGTGTTCATAGGTTTCAGAATGCTGACATATAGACATTTCGATCACACCCGGCAAAATAAGCCAGTATTACCAGGAATGATGATGACCAGAATATAGATGTGAGTTCAAATGATGGAGAGTTTTTGATGAGGATTTGTTCTGCAGCTCTGTAAATGTGAATGGGGTCAGCAGAGTCTTCAACCCATCCGTCTGAATCTAAAAATAATTTATCTTTGAGTGATTTTCATTGAGTGTGACAGGGGGATTCTCTGCACGAGGCCGAGCTAGTTTCCTGGTGCTATCTTATCGAACTCACCTCATTAACTACCCACCCTACCCCAGGGGGTCCCTCTCATTCAATGATACACTGATTCACCCACCCATCTTGGCTGGAGGTACCCACCATCGTCCGGATACCCCTGGATATTCTATTATCCCTGGCACTGGTGCCATCTTCAAAAGGACAATGGGCACTCGATTGAGCTTTCCTCAGGTTGGAGCTGCCATGTAAAGTTTACACAGAGGATAGCAGATAAGGGTCAATTACACCACGGTTTGTCAACAGGGTCACAGATATCCTAGTGGATGGGTTAGTACATCTCTTCCCAGAGTGGGCCACACCACCAGACCCACCGAGCATGATCTGAGCTCACCATCCAGCTCAGTGCAGTATCTGCGATCTGTAGCAATGTCCAGCAATACAGGACAAAAATCGATAACATTCCCCACTCTACGAGGATAAGGCTCATCATATGCTCTCTGGTCTTTCAAACTCAATGTATGTCCGTTCCAGCACCGACACCCCAAAAAGGCTCATGCTCCACCACTCTCACTCCTGCACGCAGCGCCACCCCCCTCCCTCCCTATGTGTCTCTTGCCTTTTTTATATCCCGACAGATTGTAGAATGCTCCGGAGAATGCTGATTATGGAATGTTCCAGATAATATTCCAAATAATTGCCAGTTTCAGGAAAATGGCATTGCCCCAGTGTGTAAAACATTAGGTGAATGAACAGAGTGAGTTTTTTTTTAAATAATATGCAATTAAAATCCATAACGAGTCCATTCAGCCCTTCAAATGTGCTGTACCATTTAATAAGATCGGGGGTGATCTGACTATCTCCTGAGCTTCACGTTGCAGGAACTTTCAATCATTCAGCCCCCTGGTTTCCTGTCACTAACCAGACGACACTCACGCACTTTCTACCCTGAGTTTCTTCAAGCATGTGTTCGGGAGGCATTTCCCATGGGGACCAACCCTCCAAAAATATGTTCCATCAGCTTTTTACTTTCATACAATGTTTAGAACGCTTCACACAGACCAAACAAAAATGTACTCATATTTTATAGTTATTGATATCTAATCACAATTAGTAAATCTGGTTATTTCGCTTGGGTCACCTTATTATATTCAACCAAGGATATCATCCAATCAACTGTCTCGTTATAAAATACAATTTCCAGCGGAGATTTTTTCCCCTCAGCCATTATCTTGACCTTTATTTGAATTGGACCTTTTTTCCTTCTTATCAATGTTTATATTTTACTTTTACTTTGGTTATTTCTATCTATTGCAGTTACACAGTCTCGCAATCTGCTCGCTGGATTGCTGGCTTATGATGCGGAGGAAGGCCAACAGCGCAGGTTCAATTCCCCACACAGACAGAGGTTGCCACGAAGGGGACGCCCTCTCAACTTCATCCTGTCACCCAAGGTGTGATGACCCTTAATATGAACCATAACTTGTGGTCTCTCTAATGAGAAAGTGGTCCTTTGGGACTCTATTCTATCCATGTTAACATTTTAATTTTTTCGAAAATATTTTTATTCAGCGAAAATCTTTTTAATGCTTCAATGAACCAATAAGTACCCAGCTTAAAAAACAATGCAAATTGAACACAATTACACCCATGTGCATGTACATCACTGAAACAAGGTAAATCAATGGACCGAAGAAAAATAAAAAAAATTAAAAAAACGAATAGTAGAAATCAGTGTAACAAAACTAAAGCTCTCAACCTTCAAGAGCGTTAAGTAATACACGTTCATTTGTTCGTACATCTTCCTCCCTGGACATTAGATTCATTAGTCAAGTTCGTCATAGCTATATAAAAGCTCTTATTAGAGTGTCAGATCAGCTTGTATCTTCGTAATTCAAAAAGGGCTGCCATATCTTAAAAAAATCCTCTATTTTCTGGTGCAACATACCTTTAAAAAAAGTCCAAAGGGCTATGCTCCATGACGAGGTTACGACAACCCAATAAACCCAGGGGGGGGTTTCAGACACCCAACACAACAGAACTTGTTTTATTAACACAGAGAGTGAGGATATTGAAGTATTTTTTCCTATGCAGATCTGAGTTAGGTAGACTGGGCAGGGCCAGGAAAAGGGAAACCTGATCCATCTCCAATTCGGTCCCCAGGATCCTCTCCATCCCACAGAACACACCACTCCTATAGCGACGGTGGAAGGACAACAAGCAATGAGTAAGACTGCCCAGAGTCATTCTGTATTTAAGACATACTCCCATCTTGAATTTTGAGAGAGGATCTAGGGCCAGATAGACTCTATGAAGAATCTTCAACTACATGGCAAGAGTCTTCTTACAGATCGAAATACTTCTTGCATTTTCACAAATATCCTCCCCTGTGTGCGAAGAGATCTGAACCCCCAACTCTCTTTGCAGACCTCAGAAAGGCACAAAACCTTGTCTGAGGGGCCACTCTCCAACAAATGATAAAGGGTACTGACAGAGAGTGTGTTCTTAGCAATAAGCACCCTCTTCTCCATATCGGATCTGTACGGGTTTGTTAAAAGCGTGGTTCTTTTTTGAATAACATCTTTGATATGATAAAAAGAAAACAGAAGAGATCTCTATGCGGTAGTCTATAGTTACGAGTTATTTGATCAAAGGACATCCTTGTTTCTCCCTCAGATAAATCATCATAGCAAGATACACCCCCGAGCTGCCCATAGTTTAAACATGGTATCCAGTGTCCCCCGTCGGAAACACGGTACACCAAGTTTTGGGGTAAGAAATGAGGTTTGGCTATATTGCCCTCGATCGGACACATTGCCCCCACCCCCCCTACTTTAAAATTATTGATACTTATTGGGAAATGGCAATACTTCGTAACTGTCCTCATTTTGCCTATGAATAGAGACTAATAAGGGAGCTTCAATATCTAACCATATTGACGCCGAGTCCTCATTAACATCGGGTGAAGAAGAGCTTAATTGATAGCTTTTAATATCCGGGAGATCTACTCCTCACAAACTGTGGGATCGTTGTAACTTGGTGAACTTGATGAGGGGTCGCTTTGGAGACAAATCAAAGAGCTACATCATCCATTTAGTCTCCTAAATGTCTGTCCGGGAAACATCAAAGAAAGCATTCACACGGGGTATAGCAAACAAGGGAGGGAATTCATGATAATAAGAGCTATCTGACCTAGCCAGGATATTGGAAGTGCCTCCCATCTTCGAAGGTCTTGTTTAATTTTGTAAAACAAATGGACAAATCCCACGTTAAATATAAGTTCAAAGATAGGATTAATGATTTTTTTAAGTGCGAGCATCACCGGAGTAAGACGAACCTAAAAGACTGCAGCTAAGGTAAGGCAGTATTTTTTTGAAAAAAATACTTATGGATAGCGGACAGCGGTATTTTCCCAGTCACAGAAGGAGCAGGAGCAGGGGAGGAAGTGACGAGGACCAGAGGGGCAGCCGGGAAGGAAAGCAGTGACCATATATATTAGCAAGGCGGCTAAACCCGAGACTCTACAACTGTAGTGTCTTCCACCCGCCCTCCTCCTCTAACCTAGTTAATAAGGTAAGGTTCATTCTAAAGTTCCTCTATTGAATGTAAATTTGTTACTAATTTTATAGCAACTTGAACTAAGCTTTCTACTTTAGTACTGAGTGGGTGTTCAGATAAGTCGGGTATAGATGCTAGGGCAGTTGCTTGCTCCTCCTGCAGAAGGTGGCAGATGGGAGACATGGCACACGTCTCAATGGCTACATCTGCGGGAAGTGCACCCAACTCCAGCTCCTTGAAAACCGTGTTAGGGAATTGGAGATGGAGCTGGATGAACTATGGATCAATCGGGAGGCTGAGGGGGTAATTGAGAGGAGTGACCGGGAGTTGGTCACTCCGAAGGCTCAGAAGAAGGATAGACGGGTTACAGGTAGGGGGAGGAAAGGGGACAGACAGACAGTTCAGAGATCCCCTGTGGACATTCCCCTCAGCAACAAGTATACCGTTTTGGATACTGCTGGGTGGCATGACCTACCAGAGGAAAGCCATAGCAGTCAGTTCTCTGGCACTGAGCCTGACACTGTGGCAAAGAAGGGAAGAGGACAGAATAGAAAAGTACTCGTGGTAGGGGACTCGATACTTTGGGGAATCGACAGGACATTTTGTGGTCAGGATCGGGATTCCCGGAAGTTATGTTGCCTCCCTGGTGCCAGGGTCCGGGACGTCTCCGATCGGGTTTATAAGGTTCTAAAAGGGGAGGGTGAACATCCAAAAATCGTGTTACGTATTGGCACTAATGATATAGCCAGGAAAAGGATCGAGGATATAAAAAGTGATTTCAGGGAGTTAGGATGGAAGCAGCAAAGCAGGACGAACAGAGTAGTGTTCTCTAGTTTACTACCGGTGCCACGAGATAGCGAGGCGAGGAACAGGGAGCGGGCGCAGCTTATCACGTAGCTGCGCAGCTGGTGTAGGAGGGAGGGCTTCAGGTATGTAGATAATTGGGATGCCTTCTGTGGAAGTTGGGACCTGTAGAAGAAGAATGGGTTGCATCTGAACTGGAAGGTGACCAATGTCCTGGGTGGAAGGTTTGCTCGAGTAGTTCGAGAGGATTTGTCCTAGTATGGCAGGGGGGCGGGAACCTGAGCTGTATACCGGAGGTGAGAGTTGATGCAGACGAGGTAATACCAAGAGGTAGACCAGCTGGTGGGAAGACTTTTCCTGGGAAGGAACCAAATCGTCAGTTAAAGTGTGTTTGCTTTAACGCAAGGAGTATCAGCAATAAAAGTGATGAAATTAGAGCATGGATCAGTATCTGGTGCTATGATGTTGTGGCCATAAGACAGACATGGGTTTCTCAGGGGCAGGAATGGTTGCTGGATGTTCCAAGGTTTAGAGCATTTAAAAAGAATAGGGAGGGGGGAAAAGAACAGGCGGTGTAGCGCTACTAATCAGAGAGGATATCACAGCTACAGAAACTTCCATTGTCGAGGAATATCTGCCTACCGAGTCAGTATGGGTGGAAATTAGGAACAGCAAAGAAGCAGTCACCTCGTTAGAGGTTTACTACAGGCCCCCCAATAGCAGCAGGGAGATGGAAGAAAGCATAAGTCAGCAGATTTTGGAAAAGTGTGGACGTAGAAGGGTTGTTGTAATGGGTGACTTTAACTTTCCCAATATTGATTGGAACCTCCTTCGAGCAGAAGATTTGAATGGAGCTGTTTTTGTAAGGTGTGTTCAGGAGGGTTTCCTAACTCAGTACGTTGACAGGCCGATGAGGGGAGAGGCCATTCTAGACTTGGTGCTCGGAAGTGAGACGGGCAGGTAACAGATCTTGTGGTGGGAGAGCATTTTGGTGATAGTGACCACGACTGCCTCACATTCTACATAGCTGTGGAGAAGGAGAGGATTAGGCAAAATGGGAGGATATTTAATTGGGGAAGAGGAAACTATGATGCGATTAGACATGAGTTAGGAAGCATGGATTGGGAGCAATTGTACCATGGTACAGGCACTATAGACATGTGGAGACTGTTAAGGAGCAGTTGTTGCAAGTGATGAATAAGTATGTCCCTCTGAGACAAGCAAGAAGTGGTAAGATAACGGAACTTTGGATGACGAGATTGGTGGAGCTTCTCGTCAAAAGGAAAAAGGTAGCTTACATAAGGTGGAGGAAGCTATGGTCAAGCTCAGCTCTAGATTATTACAGGCAGGCGAGGAAGGAGCTCAAAAATGGTCTGAGGAGAGCCAGGAGGGGCACGAGAAAGGCTTGGCAGAACGGATTAGGGAGAACACAAAGGCATTTTACACTTT
>NC_057716.1:12699650-12743108 GCF_004010195.1 Chiloscyllium plagiosum | reverse complement strand
GGTTTCCTCCCACAGTCCAAAGATGTGCAGGTCAGGTGAATTGGCCATGCTAAATTGCCTGTAGTGTTAGGTAAAGGGGTAAATGTAGGGGAATGGGTGGGTTGAGTTTCAGCGGGTCGGTGTGGACTTGTTGGGCCGAAGGGCCTGTTTCCACACTGTAAGTAATCTAATCTAGCACTTGGCTATTTATCTTTTCTCATTCATCAGATATATCTAATAACATGAGTGTAGGACCTCAATGGCTACTGACTCCAAGATAACCAAGTGACGGATGGAGATAAAGAGCCTGGATCAGGCACAGCACAATATCTATTATCAAGATTGGAAGACACAGAGAGAAGGGCTAGTGTTAGGCTTTGCTACAGCTACCAACCCACAGCTCAATAAGAACTTCCTCCATCTTGAAAGTAAGTTGTTTGGGTCCTTCTGTCTCCTTTTAGACCTCTGCCTTTCCAAGGAATTGTAGCAAGTGAGTTCTCTGAGTGTGAGAGGAGTGCACTACCCAATCAACTTAATGAGTATCAGTCCAGAAACAAAAAAGTATGCAGAGAAATTTAAGGACCAACAAGGTAAAACTGCATAAATTATATAGCCTGGCATTTAAATGTGATTAAAGTTTTTGAACATAGTAAGGGAAAAAGATAGAGTAGATGCAGATATTTGATTCATAGAGTCATACAGCATAGAAACGTGTTCTTTGGATTCATTAACTGTGTCTACTTTGGAAAAGGAAACAGTCAGGGAAAGTCAGAACTTTTGTTATTTGCAGTGAATCGGTTATTACTGAAAAGAGACTTGTAAGAGTTTTCACAATTGTCAAGGAATCACTCATTATTAAAGTTATTTTATTTTAAAAATCTCTTTTATAAAAACTAATAAAATATAATTCATACAAAAACAAGTGATTTTTTTTTTCACATACCCAGTGAAGCAGGGAAGTTAGCCACGAGGTGCTTTCATTGTGAGGAAAGTTATAGGTCATGGAATAAAAGAGTCAGTAGCAACGTGGATATAAAATTGGCTGAGTGATAGGAAACAGAGACTAATTGTCAAAAAATATTTTTTGGGCTAGAGGCAGATTTGTAATGGAGCTCCCCAGAGGACAGTATTAGGGTCCTTGCTTTTCCTGATGAATATTAATGATCTAGATCTGGGTGTGCAGGGTGCTGTTTCAAAGTTTGTAAATGGTACAAAACTTGGAAGAATAATAAACTGAGAAAGGGACAGTGCGGAATTCCAGAAGGACAGAGACAGATTGGTGGAGAGGGCAGATAGGTGATGGATGACTTTCAATGCAGAGAAGTATGAGGTGATACGTTTTGGTTGGAAGAACATTGAAAGATAATATAAAATAGGGGGTACAATACCAAAGGGGGCTCAGGAGCAGAAGTGCACGAATATATTTTTGCATGGATCATGAAAGTGGCAGGATATGTCAAAGAGCAACAAGTAAAACATTGGCTGCATTATAAAGCGAGGAGATGATGTTAAACATGTATAAGATATTTGTAAGACTCGGCTTGAGTATTATGTTCTGGATGCCACTTTAAGGGCATGAACATATTGGAGAGAGTGAAGGAGTGATTTACAAGAATGGTTCCAGGAGTGAGGAGCTTCAGTTTTGAGGATAGACTGAAGAACATGTGACCTTTCTACTTAGAGAGTAGAAGGCTAAGAGTGGTTCTGATAGGGGTGTTCAAAATCATGAGCAGGCTGAAGAGAGTGGATAGGTTAAAACTGCTCCTGCTTGTAACAGGAGCAAGAACAAAAGGGCATAAATTTAAAGTGCTCTGAAAAAGAAGCAATAATGAAGAGAGGAAAAACCTTTTCATTCAGTGAATAGTCAGGGTATGGGATATGTTACCTAGAAACATTGTAGAGGCAGGTTCAATTTGAAGCATTCAGGAGAGCATTGGGTGATTATTTGGATAAAAATAAATTGCAATGACATGGGGAAAAAGCAGAAGACTGACATTAGGTAATAATGCTCATTTAACAATCCGGTGCAAGTGCAATAGCCGCTGAGGTAACACTTCAATGTTTCTGTAAATTTCCTAATTAATAAGAAATACTTGTGTATGTGACCGGATGCCCTTTGAATTGGATGCAGTCCTACTGAAAGGAAGTTAAGATATGAAACAGCCATGTTTCTGGACATAATGAAGACAGACATAAAGAAGCTGCTACTGTAAAGAATAAAGAAAAGCTACAACAGAGGGGGAACAGAGAAGGTGCAGTTACAAGGAGCTGGGTCTGTGTGTAATACAGTTAAATAGGAGAGAGAGCTGAAAACATGGTTAGAGCACAGACCGTGATTTTGACAATTTAAGTTTTGCCACAGCTAATCAGATAATTTAACAGTAGCATGTCTGGGTCTCCCTTAGCACAACACGGGAGTGCTAGTCCTGAATTTTGTTCAAATATGGAGTGATACTGAAACTTGGTTCCTTATGATGGAGGAAAGTGGATCAACCAATAGACACACAACCATTTCAATCACCAATGTACAGGTATTGACAGCTATGATTTACATTCTTGTTCCTGCTTAATTTATTCAATATTTTAATCATTAACAGTTGCCAATAAACTCCTGAACTGTTTCACTCAGATTTCCTTTATGTCTTCATCTATGAACAGCAGATAATGGCTCAACTTTAAGTTTCATTTCTGTGACTCCTTACCCTTTTTTGTTTCAGTCCCAAAGTATGAGAGGACGAGACCAAATACGGCCAGCAGGAACACTGACTGGTGCATTTTCATTGACGTTACCATGCACTTTGGTGTAGGACCTGGAACAGGCAGGAGCAGTGTTAACAAAACATTGCCATTTTTGTCAAGAAGCAATCACTTTAATAATCTTTATGATAGAACCACACCAACAAAAGGCAATAGTCACTAACAGCTCAGTAAGGAATTCTGAACGCATTTCTTCTCTTGGGGAAGGGATGCTGATGTGGAAATCGTTGTCACATTGAGTGGCTACAGCAGATAGTATTCGTGAATTTATGGGCTGGCTTTACACATTCATAAGGGAAGAATGTACAGAGGGATACGGAGATGGGAATGGAAATATATAAGTAGAATTGGAGGGCATTTGTGCAAAGTATAAACATACACAGAGCCAAGTTGTGTTTCATTCACTTTACTGAAACCCTCCCCAAATCTTGCAGGGCTCCATTTTTTTTCAGTACAGACCCTAATACAGTCAACTAAGAATACTTCCAAGTTTGGCAATGCTGGTATTTGCCAGGCAGGCTTTCAGATTTCAGAGACTGAGCACTATATCACCAACACCTTGTTCCATCTTCTACTGGATCCCTGACCACATCCTACCACAAACAGACCTCAGCTTGGGAAAGTAAGTATGTATAATGAGACTTGGCAGTGAACCTAGACTTCACAAAAGGTTTTTTTTTGTTGAAACTGGTGCTCAAAACCGAAAACACCATTTGACTGAACTCCAGAGGTGAGATGAGAGTGAAAATCCTTGATATCAAGGTCACATTTGACCAAGCGTGGAATCAAGGGGCCTTAGCAAAACTAGAGTCAATGGGAATCTGGGAGAAAACAGTCCACTGATTGGAGTCATATTTAACCCTGAGGAATGTCAGTTATCTCAGCTCCAGGACATCCCTGCATGAGATAACCCATTCAGGCATGTTATCATTCATCTCTGGAACAGTAGACTTAATTTGACTTAAACTTTCTCACCCAGTGGTAGGGATGCTACCACTGTGCCATAAGAGCCCAGTTCTTCAGGGTAATGTCTTTAGCTCAGTTCCTCAGGGTAATGTCTTTAGCCCATCCATATTCAGTTGCTTCATCAATGACCTTCTTTCCATCATAAGGTCAGAAGTGAGGATATTCACTGATTGCACAATGTTCAGCACCATTCATGATTCCTAGGATACTGAAGCAGAAAGACTTGGAGAATATCCATGTTTGGGCTGACATATGGCAAGGAATACTCACTTCACAAAAGTTCCAGCTACTGATCATTTCCAATGAGAGAGAATTAAGCCATCACCCTTAACACTCAATGACATTTCTATCACTGAATCATCTACAATCAACTTCCTGAGTGCCACTATTGACAAGAAATTGAACTGAACTAACCACATAAATACTGGGACCAGAAGAACAGGCAAAGGGTAGGAATTCTGCAGAAATAACTTACATCCTGATTCCCTAAAGCCTGTCCACCATGTACAAGGTTCAAGTCAGAAGCATAGTCGAATATTCTCACTTTCCTGGATGGGTGCATTTCCAACAATACTCATGAAGCTTGACACTATCCAGGACAAAGCAACCTGCTGGACTGGCATCATAACTACAAACGCTAACAACCTCCATCACCGGTGCTGAGTACCAGCAATGCATACTGTCCTAAATAATGTAAAAACATACAAACTAGGAGCAGGATTAGGCATGTCGCCTCCTCAAACCTGCTCCACTATTTAATATGATCATGGCCAATTTTGTCTCAGCTTCAACTCCATTTTCCTTCCTGTTACCCATTATCACTTAACCCATTACTAATTAAAATCACAAACCTTGCAAAAATCTATCTCCTCCCTTAAATTTACTCAATGTCCTAGCCTCAAGTGCCTTGTGGAAGAGTGAATTCCATAGATTCACATCCCTTTTTGAGAAGTAATTCTTCTTCATCTCTATTTTAAATCTGCCATCCCTTAACCTAAAACAATGATCCCTCATTCTAAGATGATATATCTGCTCTGCATCTACTTTGTGAATTCTCTTTAGCGTCTTTTATGCCTTAAATGTATTCCTCTCAACCTTCAAAATATAGACCTAAGTTTCGCAATCTCCCTTCATAAGGTATGCCTTTAAGGTCTGGAATTAATCTAGTGATGCCTTACTGAACTATCTCCAATGCAATTACACCCTTCCTCAAGTAAAGGGGCCAAAACTGTGTGCAATAATCCAGATACAGCCTCACTAATGTCTTATACAGTTGCAATCACACTTCTTTGCTTTCATACTGCATTCCTTTAGTGATAAATGCCAAACATTAATTTGCCCTCCAGTATCTGCCAACTTGTTTTCTATGATTCATGTATGAGTACACCCAGATGCTCTGCACTGAACTACTCTGAAGTTCACTCCAATTTGATAATAAGCCGCCTTTTCATTTTTCCAACCAAAATGCATAACCTCATTCCTATCCATCTACCAAATTTTGGCCCATTTACCTCATCAATCCAACATTCTTTTGTTAATTTCTTATTTCTTCATTGTGGTATAATTTCCCACCTATTTTAGTGCTATCTGCAAATTTGGCTATAGTACATTCTATCCCGACATCCAGGTCATTGTTATAGATTGTAAATAGTTGAGAATTGAGGTCCAAACTCTATGGTACCCCAGTAGGTATATCTTGCCAATCAGAAAAGACCCATTTATCTTGACCCTCTGCTTTCTGTTGCTTAGCCAAACCTCTATCTCAGCTAATATACTTTCCCGAATCCCAATTGATCTTAACTTGTGTATTGCCTTTGTGTGGCACCTTATCAAATGTCTTCTGGAAATCCACATATATTGCACCTACAGGACCTTGATTATAGAATGCACTATAGAAATTCACCAAGGCTTATTTCACAACATTTCCCAAACCCAAGGATAAGTACAGCATCACATGCTATTCCTACACCAAGCCACTCACCACCCTGATTTGGAAATATGTCACCATTCCTTCAAAGTCATTGGCTAAAATCCTTGACCCCACTCTCTAAACCATTGTGGACTTATCAACATCATGTGGATTGCAGTTGTTCAAGAAGTTATTACAGCAATTCTTTCTTGAGCGAAAGTAGAGATGGGAATAAAAGCTGGCCCCACCAGCAATGGCTGCATCCCATGAATGACTAAAAGAATGCTTTTTAAAGAAAGTTATGAGAGGTTACTTTCAGGCATTTCCAGGCATGCTGTTGTTGCAATAGGTTTCATTGGTTTTATGCAGAGTATACTCTGGGTATATGGGCATGGAAGTGCTATGAGTTGGCCTGCAGGGTTTGAAGGTCGATTTGGGTGTGTGGGTGAAAGAGGCGTCATAAGTTAGCATGGATGGGCCGTGGTAAGTGGGTAAGAGAGTGAGAGGATTTGAGGAGTGGGGGATAGGATGCCCAATGTTTCACTGAACAAGTGGTACAATGTCCATCACAGAAAACCAAGGTGAGCCTTTAAACAGCACATGGCACCTCTTGGACCCACCTCTAATCTGTATCCGGAGGGGCAGCACACTTAGCTCCTTCTCAACTCAAACTGCTCAATATGATGGTGAAAATGTAGCCTGATGTTGGAAAACACTTTTTTGTACGAACAGTTATGGAAATCTGGAATTTTCTCTCTCCTAAGCAGTTAAGGCTGGGGTCACCTGAACATTTGAAAACCAAGACTGATAGATATTTGTTAGCCAATTGTATTAATGGAGTTGTACACAATGATGAAGAGCCTTAGGGAGCTGAATGGTTTACTCCTGTCCTTGTGTTCCTGAAGCTTATGGTGGGCAGTTACCTAATGGTGATCAGCAGTGAAACAATACAAAATGGCCTCCACAGCTAAACTGTTTGTGGTGATTTCTTTTAAAACACATTGTGAGAAAAAGGCTTCCTGGAGAGGAATGGATTTTTGTTTATATTTGTCACAAAGCTAGTCCTTTTTTCTAAAATCTGTTCCTTTTCTCAAGGATACTGTGTCCTTGAGAAAAACACTCCAGGGCCTGAAAAGGCTGGGTTTGGTACAGAGATAAAAGGGCATTGAGAGGTCTTATTGTTTATACATAAACAGACAAGACGTTAGGCAAAAGCTTTTATGTTTAGAAGTGACCTGTACAATGAAAGAGGAGTGGCCAGTCCTGGAAACTGAGGTTAAGTTAGCAGTTCAGTTGTGGAGCTGTGTGTAAACAGACTACTACATTCTCTTTCCTTCTGCCCTTCTAACTTCGATCTGTAAGCCTTTATTTTATTTTTTGCGCTGTGTTTGAGGGGTTTGTTTATTGGGATGGCTGTGTATATTCAGAAAAGCATAATTAAGTCTCATTTGAATAGATTGAGTTCTATTGGTGTTCTTTATTCTGTTCTTTGTGTTTTATTCTGTAATTTTGGGAATTAATTTTTGTTTGTTTTAAAACCTGGTAGTCAACCTCGCTAACTTACTTGGACTAATTTTCACTGTACACTTACCAAAACAAATACCAAAGTTACGGTCTGGGCTGCCTGCTTAAGAATGTTTTGAGTGGTCTGGCCTAGTCCATAACAGATTGGAAGAATTCCAATTCCAAGGAAGCAAAGTAAATAGTTGTGCAATATGCTCCAACTTGAAAAGCCAGTGATTTTTCTTTTCATTGCGGAATCACCCATTGCTTAGAGATACAAAGGTTTGTTTTCAATTTAGGCAGTTCTGTAGTGTCTAGCTGGATCTGGATATCTAAAGCCTAAGTAAGGGAGAAGATAGCAGCAGAAGAAGGAAAAGTTGGAATTATTACAAATAGGTTACTTCACTACAAGGGGTTTAGTAAAAGTTCTAGACCAATAGAATTTGGTTAAAACTCTTCAGGGTTATTTGAAACTGAGAAACGTTATGCTCCATTTTATTTTTGCAAAACAAGGAACAGGGTCTTGTGACCAGGAGCTGAAGCCACAGCTAAGTAAAATTCTAGGTGGAATAGAGAAGGGATTTTTATCTGAATACTATGAACATACACCTTGGGATTAATGGGGTTACAGTTTTACCACATCAACAGAAATTGCTGGAGAAAATCAGAGGTCTGGCAGTGTCTGTGGAGAGAAAGCAGGGTTAATATTTCGAGTCCAGTGGCCCCTCTTCAGAACACTGATTTCTCTCCGTGTTTGAAGTTCTTTCTTTTATTATAGTTTTACAGTGTGTTCTGAAATTTTCAAATTTGTTTTCTATGTAAGTAGTTTGGTTTATTCTATTTAATCTTCATTTCTTTTGCACAATAGCATTTCTGTTTTATTGTTAAAACCCAAGTTTAAAACATTTCATGTGCATGTATAGTGAGAGACCACCTCGTTAAAACAAAATAAATCTCTCAAGCCAAGTATTAGTCTGGGGTCTGACTTGTCCAGTAATAACATCAACTGGCATCATAACAGCCCTATTAGCAGCAAATGTAGAAGTGAAGCATTCTGTGATTGCAGGAGCAGCCACATCTCAGCCTGAGTACTGCAGCTGTTGTTGTGAGAGAATGTGCAATGGGAAAGGTAGCAAGGGAGACATTGCAAAAGAGAGAGGCTATAAGGAAGAAAAAGGTGTGAAAAAGAAAGACAACAAATGTAAGAGTAGTCATGAAGTGGGTAAGGGCTACAATGGGAAAAGGCTTCAAAAGGAAAGAAGTTATCATGAGGAGATGCTGTGAGAAAGACACAACAATTATAAACCTGTCATCAAGGGAATAATCAGTTGTCTGGGAGTTGGGAAAATGTGAAGTCACTGAGGCAATTAATTTCTTGCAAATGGATGTTGAGTCTCTAAAGTTATGTAAGTTCAGTTATTGCTATATGGGAAAATCTAATGTAGTAGATGTTATTGTAATGAGCTCTGTTAATTGGACATTTTAATACTGAATCATTTTATTTCATAATTTATATCTGTTTTCCATATTATGAATTACTTGAGAATTACCTGGCATCTAGAGACAAACATGCATGCATTAAGTTCCCAAATATTAATGAATAGCTTGTATGTTTATTATTTTTTTAATGAATTTAGGGCATCCTAAGATTCTTTACAGATGTTTAAATACTTTGGAAGTACAGTCAAAGTTGTGCTAAGTTTATGCTTTACCTAAAATATTACTGTATGATATCATTTCTGGAATATAAATTTTATATTTCAACCTTTTTGAAAATAACATTTCAATGTAGATAACATTGTGCACAGCAGTGAAATTGATGCATTTGCAAAGTACCCAAGTTGTCAGATAGAAATAACGAGTGTGCAAGATTTTAGAGAAAGGTAAGATGTACCAATTTGTGGGTGTAGAATATATTGGTTTTGAACAGAGAGAGTCAGACAGAGAACTTGGGACGTGGGACAACAAATTTTACTTTTCTTTTCTGCACTCTCATCAAAGTCTGTGAACTAAAAATATCATTGCTGCAAACTCTTAACAGAGAAATCCTAATCTACACCATTGTCTCCAGAAAAAATAAATAAATGCCAGCCACAACTGAAGGGAGAAACTCCAGTACTTATAGCTTATGTGGAAAATGACTTCAGTTGCAGACCAGCACTTACTTCATGAATAACTTTTTTTTCTGAATGAAAATATACTTGACAAAGTTCTTCTAAGAGATTTTTGCCATAAAACTAATTCTTTATTTGTTAAGTTGAAAAAAACCTAACTTATTTCTGATACTGTGTTCTATACCATTTATGCATGACTGGTAATGTCATCTCCTTTATAAACTCAAATTCTGTTTCAGCTAGCGGAGGAGCTGGGCAAGAAAAACAATCACTCCACCATTCTTAACATAACAATTGTAATAAAGGAAACATAATAAAATATATGATCTAATGCCTTAGGGGATCTAGGACTAGGGAATAATATTTAATGATTAGAACCATATTTTTCAGGAATGAAATGAGGAAACATTCTACACGTAAAGGGTGGTGCAAGTTTGAAACTCCATTCGACAAATAGCTAGATCAGTACCAATGCTAAATCAATTGATATATTTAAATCTGAAATGGAGATCTGAAAAGCAGCAAAATATCTTTCAGTTTTGTGGATATGCAGTATAAATAGGTTAGCTGTGACATTACCAGTTTGCAGAGAGCGTGATTAGTTTGTTGGTCTGTTTTGTGCAGAAGTATGTTAGTTATTTTGAAAATACTCTTGTTGCTTCCTTAAGTTTGTTGTTTCCTTGCACCAATTTTAAATGTTGTGGTGTCCAAAATATTAATGTGTTGCTAATGAAGGAGGTGATAATTATTGAGGATATTGATTAATTATGATTTTGTCCCATGTCAGTTCAAATAACCCACATGTCAACAGAAATGCTGAAGGAGATGTCACAACATGACTGTGTCACCTGATACTAGAGTCGTTGAGAATAAAACAAAAGCCCTGGAATACCAAAACATAGCCCTAAAAAATCAAAAACAATCATTGCCCTTGAGAAAATCTCACTAAGAACACTAGGTCAAAAGAAAGTATTTTGACCATTGCTGAAAGTCTGAAGATGACTTCAGAAATGGAGGTTTGACAAAAATGGGGGTTCTCAAGGAAGTTCCACAAGAAACATGTCAGGTTGGCTCCTTGAAATGTTCCTGCTTCATTGCATCTTTGCTGAGGATGGATTTCCAGCTGCAATAATTACCTACCCAGAAGTGGCAGGTAGCCACTTCGTGAACCCTTACTTTGCTGCTTCAATGCCATTTTCCAAGTATCACTAAGAGCAGAAGAAGAGGTCAGAGTGCCATGACCGGTGTAGGATATCTTAAAGAAACCAAACTATAATTTGCAGCACATGTACCAGGAAATAACCTCATGTTAGAAATGTTTTCCTGGAGACAACTCAAATGAACTGTGCTGAGATTCAGGATGTGGTTTTAACATCAGTGTCAACCCCCCATCTTCTGTTGCCATCTCCTCTTCCTCATACCTAAGTGGCACGCACCTTTCTCAACACCACCCATCCTTCCCTTACTCCAATGTGATTGGCCCTGCTGTGCCCAATGCCCACTCACTATCCTTATATGATGAGTGAACATTGAGACAATCATTTAATGATCTGGAAAATTGCAAAATACTTTATTTAGTAGGGGAAAACTAGTAATCTAATCAAATTCTAATGTAATACTCTAGGGGTCATGAAGGGTTGAAGTTCAGAAAGGTGATCATCTGCCATGGGTATCACCTCCACAGAAGCTGCACTACTGAGCTCAAGCAAATAAAAACAAAAACTGCTGGAGAAAGTCAGCAGGTTTGGCAGCATCTGTGTGAGAGAAAACAGAGTTCATGTTTCAAGTCCTGTGACCTTTCTTCAGAATTGAGTTCCTCCAGCAGTTTCAGTTTTTGTTGTTTCCTATCACCAGCATCCATCGTTCTTTGTTATATTCTAGTGAGGTCAATCACTATTCCTCGGTTTAGCTCTGAAGAAAGATTGGACAGGCTGCTGGTATTTTCTATGGAGAGAGGGTGAAGAGAGATTTCTTAACTGATCTGTACAAAACCATGAAGGATCGAAATAGAATGACACAGGAAGGAACTTTTCCCTTAGCGAAGCAATTGAGAACTGATGAGCATAGATTAAAAGTAAGCGGAAGGAAGATGAAAGTGAATTTGAGGAGAATATTTTTAACAGGGAATGGTGGGGATCTGGAACTCATTGTCTGAAAATTGGTAGAGTCTGAACCCCTCTTCACATTTATAAAGTACTTGGATAGGCACTTGAAGTGTCATAATTCACACAGTTAGTAGAGCGAGAGCTGGAAAATGAGATTAGGCTGATTTGTTCTTTCTCACATGGTGCAGATACATTGGACAAATACCTTCCTTCTGTGTGATTGGTTATTGTTTCTCTGTCTGTGAGGGTCTGAGCTTCAGCTGTTGGTCCTCCTGCTGTTTGCTGTGCTGCTAGCGATTCTTCACCCTGTTGCAGCTAATCATGGCTCAGACTAAAGCAGAATAAGATGCTGAACAGATGTATGAGAAAAGGAAATCCGAGTTCAGATGTATAAGCTGCCAAAGTAGCCGAAATTGTATCCAAAGTCATGAAAACACACTGAAAATGTGAACTATGAGTCAAAACCTTTTACTTAGCCAGGAAATCATGGGTGAATGCCCTGCATTTATTAAATTTGTGCAGCTGCTTCAGTTTTCACCATGTATTTGCCTTGCTTTCACTTCTGAGCTCCAACACATCTGGGAAATCTACGTATCTCCATTTAAAGTTGAAAACCCTTATTATAACAATGGCCAAGCACTTTTTCTCAATCAGGCATAATGTCTTTTTGCTCATGTTAACATCCCAAATGTCTTTGTGTTCCAATTGTCGTTGCTGCATTACAGTTGCTCCCAAGTCCTTTCCTACTCGCAACACACTTCAGATTTTATGTTGTAGCATTTTAGCACTGTCATTGCTGTCACTGGTTTGTTGGCTTTGGTGAATGCTGCTTCTTGTTCTATGCCTCAATGACACTGAATGTCTTTGGCTACGAGTTGGCCAAATGGCCAATATTTTGCAGACAAATTGGGCAAGATTTTTGTCAAATAGTTGATGAACCCAACAAATAATTGCATTGATTTAAATCCATTGTTTGCTGCATCACTGTGACAGCTCTCACCTTTTCAGGATGTGGGCTAAGATCTTTTTGTTTCAGTACATGGCCTACATCCCTGACATTAGGCATCTTTCATTGTAATCAATTAAAAGCAGAAAAAGCAAAATGCAAATCTGAAAATCTAAAATGTTTCATGTCTAGAAAGACTCTTCTCCAGAATTGAACAAGAAGCATACTGAACTCAAAACATTCATTCTCCACTGGTGCTGCTTGACCTACTGAATATTTACAGTATTTTCTGTGTATCCTAGAAGCATAAAGTCATAGAGATGTACAGCATGGAAACAAACTCTTTGGTCTTACTTATCCATGCCAACCAGATGTCCTAAACAAACCTACTCCCATTTGCCAGCATTTGGCCCATATCCCTCTAAACCCTTCCTGTTCATATACCCATCCAGATGCCTTTTAAATGTTGCAATTGTACCAGCCTCCACCACTTCCTCTGGCACCTCATTCCATATATGCACCACCCTTTGTATGAAAAAGTTGCTTCTTAGGCCCCTCTTAAATTTTTCCCCTCTCACCTCAAACCTATACAGTTTTGGATATCCCCACCCCAGGGAAAAGACCTTGTCTATTTATCCTATCCTTGCCCCTCATGATGTTATAAACTTCAATGAGGTCACCCCTCAGTCTCCGACACTCCAGGGAAAATAGTCCCAGCCTGTTCAGTCTGTCCTAATAGCTCAAACCCTCCAACCCTGACAATATCCTTGTAAATCTTTCCTAAACCCTTTCACATTTCACAACATGCTTCCTATAGCAGAGAGACCTGAACTGCATGCAGTATTCCTAAAGTGGCCTATTCAATGTCCTATACAGCCGCAACATGATGTCCTAACTCTTATATTCAATACACTGACCCATGAAGGCAATCATACCAAATGCCTTCTTCACTATCTTATCTACCTGGAACTCCACTTTCAAGGAATTTCATTGCACTTTTCTCTTGTTCCACCTCAGGTTCACTGGCCAAGATGATATTCTCCTGGAAGATATTCTAACCTTAACTTATTATATTCCTTTACAACGTTTCAAATTCAATGGTTAGCATGCTGCCACACGTCGCAAAACTCTTTTGACGCTAAAACTCTTTTTAGTTACTATGCCAAATTATAGACTTTCTCTAACTGAGGTGACTGGTACTTTCTTGCCAACTATGATCTAGAACTCTAGGTCCTTGTTTATGTTATTGCAATGGGCTCACAGAGTATCTGTCCTCTCAGCGGGGCTATGGGGCCTTCATATAGCCTTAGCTTTCCTTTCAAGGGCTACATCTTTGGGTTAGCGTAATGCACCACTTCACAAATGTCTGTCAAGTTCTTAATATTGCTTGGTGCATCAGTGTTTTTTGACACTTTACTTGACCTGATGTTTTCTTTTCCAGTCCTCATTGCAACAGCTACAAATCATAACTCACTTCTCAACTTGACTGAATCAACCTGTGGAATGGTGTAGAGTAATGCAGCCGATTCTTCAAATTATATCTCTCTGGTGGCCATCTGTCGCCTGCTTGTTGTATTTCTTTTTAGTCAAACAGTATGTGAAAATTATTCAGTTTCTTACAGTAAGAATACTTCTTTCCCCACACTATTCATACCTTCTTCACAGTTGCATGATGTCCTCCACAGTATTTGCATCCTGCCCTTTTGTCAGGGAAATCTTTCCGTGTAATGCAAGACCTGGTGTCTTCAGCCATGAATGTGCTCTATCAGCTGATTCATAACCTCTGCACTTCTGCACTTTCTCTTCTTTCAGTAGATGCACTCTCATTGTAGGATTACTTGTGCCTAAGAAAATCCTGGCTTTAATTAGATCATCTTTTCGCTATACAAATTCTTGTTGGTTTCTGTGAGCTAGGTTATGATATCATATATTAATCAATGCATTTTCTTTCACTTTGGTCCTAAATATTAAAATATATCAATCAAATGTAGTATTCACTTGGAATTCAAACTATACCTTCAAAACTTTTAAAGTTTCTGCTGAGAATTTTTTATGGCTCCTCTGAGAGATTTAGGATGGAACAAACTTTGAAACATGATTGAATTTTTCCCAGGATGAACACGATACGGGTGGCACAGTGGTTAGCACTGCTGCCTCACAGCGCCAGAGACCCGGGACCAATTCCCGTGTCTGCATGGGTTTCCTCCAGGTTTTCCGGTTTCCTCCCACTTTCCAAAAATGTCCACTTTAGGTGAATTGGCCATGGTGTTAGGTGCAGGGGTAAACGTAGAGGAATGCATCTGGTTGGGTTGCGCTTCGGCGGGTCGGTGTGGACTTGTTGGGCCGAAGGGCCTGTTTCCACACTGTAAGTAATCTAATCTAAAAAGAAATGGCTATAGCAGGGAATTCGGAAAAGTCAGGCAAGATGTACAGCAAAGTCCATTTTGTATTAAGACAAATAAATCTTATTTTCGATCTGGTGTTGAACATCAAGACCAAATTTTCTCTATTATTAGCATATATTTCTCTCATTTTCATTCACATTATTCATTAATCTCAGTTCATTAATATGTAGGCTACCATTCTACCACCCATCAGATAAAAACTGGATGCTACAAAGTCTCAGCATGACAGTCAGAGAGGATATCTGAAGACTTCAGCTCAGTATTTGCCCCTCTGGGCCTCCATCTTGAAATTCCAATTCCCAGAATCTCAAGATGTTCTCCATGAGCACTGACCATACTCACCCTATGTCCATAACATTGGCGTCTGACATGTCCAAGCCTCACCACACCATCAGGGCAAACCTCCTACCAATTTACATTTGGCCTCTGTACTCGAAGCTACAGTTAGGAGCACAATGACACCAGTCAATGGAGTGCTTCTTCAAGGCTCCTTTGCATATAAGGACGAACACCCAGTTCATGAATTGGACAAGGGTGCATCTCCGAGCTGCTAACATGCTCTACTAACACATATTCACTTTGTTCCTATTTTGATGCTCGTAGCAAACTGTCTTGCCTTGTTTTGTCTTTTTCCCCCTCTGCCATACTTTAAAGGGTTACACCATACTGTCTTGACTTGACTTTTGATGCAGATGCAAGGCCAGACAGGTTGACATGGTTGTCAGCAGTCATCACTTAAGAAGGTGGACATGTTTCTACATGACTCTGTGCTGTGTCAATGTTAGACCTGCAGCATGTGTCAGCCACATATACATCAAAGGCATTGTCTGTGCCTCTAGTACATGCCAGCACTTGACCCTGGTGCAAACCTTTAAGAATGGCTTCTTAAGTACTTCCACCTACAGAGTGTTTGAGAATCAGGCTCAGAACAGACAAGTGCAGTGATGCAGTGTGGTATCCTGCTAATGAAATGAGTCTGGAACAAATGAGTCTGGTGAGACCAAATTTAGAATATTGTGAGCAATTTTGGGCTCTATATCTAACGAAGGATATGCTGGCCTTTGAGGGGGTCCAGCCCAGGTTTAAAAGGAATAAAGCACTTGTCATATGAAGAGTGGTTGAGGACTCTGGATCTGTACTCGATCGAGCTTAGAAGTATGAAGGGCGATATCTCATTGAGACTTATAGAATACTGAGAGGCATGGATAAAGTGGGTGTGGAGAAGATATTTCCACTGATAGAATCCAAGGGCGCAGCCTGAGACTGAAGAGACAACTCTTTAGAACTGAGATGAGGAGGAATTTCTTCAGTTTGTGGTGGTCAATCTGTGGAATTCATTGCCACAGAAGCTTCGGTGGCCATGTAATTGAGTGTATTTAAGACAGAGACAGATATATTCTTCATTAGTAACAGGATCAAGCTTACTGAGAAAAAGCAGGAAAATGAGATTGAGAAACATATTGGTCAAGATCAAATAGTGGAGCAACTTAATTATACGACTATAGACTCTTACAGTCTTATGGTCTAAGAAGGCTCGCTAGGCCTCATGGAGAGAAAGTCTGCATGTAACTCATCAAAAATGATAATTAGTCAAATTCTTTTAAGACTCAGCCAAATCTTTCAATTGAACAACAAAGCATTACATATAAACAAAGTCATTATTGAAGTGAACCTACGATGTATGTCTACCTTGATGTGCTCCATGGTAGACATCAAATAACTGTGGACCTCTAGGAAGGAAATTATTACATTTCAATCCAAAAACAGTCAAACTGACCGCAACTAATTGCATTGTCATTGTATCTTGCAACAAACAGGATATAATCAAAAAACTCACTGGACATATCATCAGCTATTTCCATACACCAATGTCTCTTTGTTACTGTATAACTGTATATTAATTTCTCAATGAAAATGCAGCAGTTCTAATTGTGCAGTGTTCACTTAATGCTGCACTGAAATGACCACAAAGAGATAATGAGCATTTCTCATCATTTTGTTTCATTCAATCATGGAATGTGGTTGTCACTAGCTAGTACAGCATTTATTGCCCATTACTAATTGTCTTTGAGAAGGTGAGGGAGAGGTGCTTTCATGTTGCAGTCCATAAAATGTAGGTACACCCACAGCAATGTTAAGAAGGGAGTTCTGAGTTTTCACCCAGTGACAGTAAAACATCTACAATATATTTCCAAGTCAGAATGGTGCATGGCTTGGGAGGGAACCTGCAGGTAGTGATGCTCCCATGGAAACAATGGGGAGTTATTCCCCCTTCAGTATTGGGCAGCATTAGAGAAGCTAAGAACCAGGATACTCACTGCCTTCTCACCTCTACCAAATGTGTGGCCAAATCTGGGATGTTAATACATCTGAAATAATTTCAGTCAGAGAACAACCATTTAAAAGGGACTACATTCAGAAACCTTGCACTTAATATTTACAAAAAAGCATTTTCTTCACCAGCCCCTCCCCTCCCTAGTCAAAACATTTTGGAGTTTTAATGACAATATGAATTGCAGGAGGATGAAATTGTCATTACAAACTATACACATAAACATTTTATGATCACTGTTAATGTGTCCAAAGAAGAACATTATGCAAACTAGATCCTGGGTATCGCTGATACGCCTTTGCAGAAAAACAAATCGATAAAGTATTATACAGCAAAAAAAAACAAAAAACATTTTTGAAGCTCTAGGGATTCTCAAATAAATTACTTCCTGCTGGCTAGTTAGACTTGTGAAACAGACACTCACCGTCACAACAGCTCAAATAAAGTAAACATGCACAAGATGTGTATCTGCTAAACTCTTCTGGTGAAGGATGTCGAGTCACTGCTGCTACTTGATGTTTGAAGGATATTATTTATAATTCTTTTCTATTTAACTCGGCGCAAGGGGCATGTAATGAGATGTTTGTGAGAATCCTCCCACTCATTGGTAGATATTTTAGGAACGCTTGAAAGACTTGTAGGTTCTGACAGAACCAATTTTTTTTGGTTGTTTTTTGGCTGTTTTGATGGTTTGCACCTTTTACAGACTTTGTCTGTCTTCAAGTATGCAGAGTTATTTGTAATGCAGCAAGTGATCAGTTAGGAATGTATTGTTCCAAGACTAAAAGTTCTTCTACTATCTGCCAAAAGTGATTTTTTTTTTGTTCTGTATTAAGGCAGTGGTAGCCATAGTTAATACTAAACCTACCATCTCCCTCTCTTACTTTGAATGTATTTTCCACTATTATTTGTTCTAAAGTTTTATCAGCAGTCGTTCAAATGAAAAATGCTCCAATGTTTAATTTGCTCACTATCCAAAGTGTAATCAACTAGGGCAAAAGCTAGAGTTGTAAGAGCATTGTAATCTGATAAATGCTGCAAGGATGACTTTAACTCTAACTGCCTCATGAAAACTGAGCAGGCAACTAAAATTTCTCAGGAGACTGATCTGCCAACAACCTGCTTTTGTTCCTGTCTTGTAGTCCGTTGACTGAAACCCTGATAAGGCAGCAAAGCGACTCAGAAGAAAGCTTAATGTTTACCTTTGGCAAAAACCGGGCTGTTCTGGGAAAGGAGGTAATTCCAAACAAGGCAACTGGCTAAATCCAAACTGGTAAGTGTTAAGCATTATTTTTAGTTTTCTATGGAACCAGAAGATCTGGAATCCCTGAACCACCAAATCTCCAAACCCCTTGAATAGCAGAGAGTGTACCTTCAGTCCCATCCATCAGGCAGCTGCAACATCCCTCCAGTTAGCAATGTGATTAATCTATCAATCTCAGATTTACAATTACATCAGCATCAACTGCGATTTGGGGAAGAGAAATTTTCATTTCTACCTCACTTTGTGTGAAGTGCTCCCCAATTTCACTTCAGAAATGTCAGGCTTTAATATTTAGTTTAGGTAACTGAGTCCTGGATTGTCTAACCAACAGAAATAGTTTCTATTGACCTTCACTGGCACTCTTAATGGACAGAGGCAAACGTTTTGGGACAAAGTGTGGAAGTGGGTCTAAAAGCAGGAGAGACTTCTCTAGGTCTAATTGGGGTTTTGTCATGTTCTTCTCAGGTCGGTATAGATGCAGAGGTAAACATAAGATTTTATGGGCAGGAGTGTAGGAAGTTCTATCTCCCATCTGCACTGTCTTGGTTTCCAGCTCTGTATTTTACAGGCACCTAAGCAGTACTTCACTCTCTGCAACCTGGGAGCATCATTCAACTTCTGCGCATTAACCCCCTCCCCCCCCCGCAACCATCCTTCGAGATATCAGAGATCAGGCAAACAGGAGCTTCTGCTTTAGTAACACATCCCTACAGGTTTTCCTCAAGGCTGTCTGGAAGAGAAGGGAAGTTCTTTTACCCCTGGGTATGGCAGGAGGCCATGCTGACTGGTGCCTGCACACAAGGTGACAATTGAAGTCGGTGCCCATGAGTAGCTCAAGTGAACTTGCCACAAAGAAGTTGAACGATCTGCTGTGATCTGCCAGGACATGTAACACAGACTGCTCAATATTTCATGCCTGTATGAACATGAGTTGACATTGCAAGGATATTACTGTACAATCAAGCTCTGTCTCTGTCTTCTTCAGAACAGAAGCGGGCTCACTGGACTCGAAACATTGACTCTGTTTTCTCTCCACAGGTGTTGCCATGCATGCTGAGTTTCTCCAGCAATTTCAGTGTTTTGGTACATCTGTGTAACAATATATAGCTCCACTTAACAAGAATGCTTGGTAAATAATATTTTGAAATATTAGAACTGCAGATGAAATAAGTTACAAAACCATGTAGTTAGGCAAATCAATTCTACAAATTCAAATGAGAACACTTTCCATTGTTCAGAAGACTATCAAATTGTAGGGATCTGCAACTAATCCAAGGTTGAATCTAAACCAATTTGGAACTGAGTCAAGTAGACTCCTCGGCAATTGATATTATGCTAAAAGTGCCTGAGTTCTGAAAAACAGTCTAATAATTTCTAACACTCAGAATTACATTGCTTGTGTCAAACTCTTTTAATAATATTATGCTCATAGGTCTATAACACAGAAACAGACCATTCAACTTAACATATTCATTACAGTTGGTTCTGCTTTAATGTGGTAGTTCCATTCTCTTGCAATCCCATGTTTTAAGAAAATCACATAATAGCAGTAAACTAATGGGACCAGAATCACATTATTAGCAATATACATTTGAAAAGTTCATGCTTTAGAAACAATGCCCCTAGTTCGTCAATTGTATGATAGCAAATTTGCGTTAATGAAACGCACGTTATAGCAGAACAACCTGTATTAAAACAGCAAGCTTCTCAAGGTGGGTGACACAGTGGTTAGCATTGTTGCCTCGCAGCACAAGGAACCCAGGTTCAATTCCAGCCTTGGGTGACTGTCTGTGTGGAGTTTTCACATTCTCCCTGTGTCTGTGTGGGTTTCTGTCGGGTGCTCAAGTTTCTTCCCAAAGTCCAAAGATGTGCAGGTCAGGTGGATTAGCCATGAGAAAAGTAAGGTTATAGGGTAAAGGGTTGAGTCGGTGTGATGCTCTTTGGACTTACTGGCCCAAATGGCCAGTTTCTACACTGTAAGGATTCTATGATTCTATTCTATTAGCTGGCATCTATAGGACCGGGAGTGTACCGGTAGATCAAATTTTCCAGATAATGAAGAAGTCCACATAGTCAATGTAAAAGTGTGTACTAAGTAATCAAAATATAATGCGTGGGTTGTATACATCACTTTAAACTTTATTTACAGCTGAAATAATAACACAACTTTGTCTTAAATTAAACTTACTGGCAGAGAGGCTTCCCACTCATACCCTTAACTGACTACTCAAACATTGCAGTAGATTGGAGTATTTGAGGAGAAATTGACTCAAAATTGAATTAACTGTTGATATTTATAAGGCCATCCAATTGAACAACATGTATGTTTACATTGAAGTAAACAATTGAACAGAGTAATGTGGTAAACTTCATGATGTTTGAGGAACATCATTTTGTCACCTTATCGAAAGTGCTGCTTCACAAGGTGTTGGCTAAAACTAAGTTTGTTGTACTTCACAGGAGCCTTGTTCTATTCTTCTTCATTAAACCTTGTCAACTTATCCTTCTATCGATCTTTCCACCATCAGGTTTTTCACCTTAAATGGACCTTTGCTATTTATCTCAGCTGTTTCTTGTGTATGTGTAATCCACATTTTAAATACTCTTTAGGTAGGTAAGATTCTCCTAAATTCCCTATTGGATTTAGTAGTCACTGTCTGTGAGCCCTACTTTTGGACACTCCAACATGTGGCAGTACGATCTCCATGTTTGACCTATCAAACATTTTTATAATCATAAAGGTATCCAGCAAATTACCCCTCAGCCTTCTTTTTACTCGTGAAAAGAACTCTCAGCCTTTCCAGGTATGAACATAGGAATTAAAGGGCAGAGTAGGTCATTCAGCCTCTTGGACCTGTTCCTCTATTCAACAAGCTCAGATCTGTAAGTGTTTGAAATCGGTAGTTTCATATATTCCCAATAAACTTCAATTCTCTTGCCTGTCTATTCTTCTACCTTAATTCCACATTCTGAGGCCTAAAGTGTGAAATTTTCTGAAAGCTGTTTGAAAGTCCAAATACATTAAATCTATAACATTACCATTTTCCACTGCAACAGTTACTTCTTCAATGAATTAACAGGCATGATAATGTATGATTTTCCCCTTTTAAATTTTGGTGTTGATTATGCTTTGTAATATTTTCAATGATTCAATTGCATCATTGAGTAAGCACTCCATCTTCCTGACTACCATTTGGTCGATAGTATTCTGAATTTGTTCGATCGACCTCTGTCTTTAAATATAGGGAGTTTCACAAGTAATGGGATGCTTTTGCGCAGCATGCACTTCTTTTTAAGTTATTGCTGCTAATGTCTGCAACATTGAGATGCCAGTGTTATATCTCCAAGCACAATTCAGCGTAGTTCAAATTGCCTTTGACTAGCATTTGAACTTTGCATGGATTGCAGATGGTTGAAAGAATACTGTTCGCTAGTTCCCCACCTGAAAAAAAATCACATAATGAGCCTTTTTATCTGCACAGATCCTCTGGCTCTCTGTCAAAATGACATAAAGGCTAATCGATGAATGTGCAAGTTCCATCTGATTCTGAATTGGTCTTCTGATGTGACCCACATCTTTTGGAGATCTTTTAGCTCTTCGGCTGCTAATCATGACTTGTTAATTCATTGTAAACCTTCAATTCAAATTGCTAATGAAGCCTCAATGCTTACGTATCTGCTTCAAACTCAACTGAATCAAGAAACCATAGCATGTTAATGCTGTTTAAACAAATTAAATTCCAGTAGGAGGACTTCTGTGTCACAAATTACACTTCCGACTTATGTGCATATTCTGACAATGTGCCTTTGATCTTTCCTTCCTTTCAATCAATCCTAAGCATACCCAGATCTTTCTCAAGTGCCAAAGTTAAAAGTCACATGACACCAGGTTATAGTCCAACAGATTTATATGGAAATACAAGCTTTCAGAGTGCTGCTCCTTCTTCAGGTGGTTACCTGATGAAGGAGCAGCGTACCAAAAGCTGTTGGACTAGAACCTGTTGTTTTGTGATTTTTAACTTTGTCCACACCAGTCCAACACCAGCACCTCCACATCATTTCTCAAGTGAGTTTAAATTAGCATTTCAATAGGTGTGTTTCTGCTCACCAGCAAGCTGTGTCGTCAGCACTCTCAAACTCTCAATAAATGAAGATTTCAAGGGTTGGTGCCATGCACTTTAGCATTATTTAAGATGGTAAACCATGTGTTCAATCTGTGAATTACTTTGCTCGCTGACTGTGAAGGGGACTGTCAGAGGTTACAGCAGCCAAATAAGCCTCATCAATGTGTTTTCAACCACTCTTCAAGTTATGCTAATAATAAGGTAGTGATTGGTACTAATCACAAGAGGGTCTTCAAATGATGGTCTAGTGGTGTAATCACTAAACAGTTAATCAAGAAACTTAGCTGATGCTCTGGGGACCTTGGTTTGAATCCCATCACAGCAGATAAGGGGAATTTGAATTCAATACAAAATCTGGAATTAATCATCTACTGGTGACTGTGAAACCATTGTCGATTATCAGGAAAACCTACCTGACTTACCTTCAGGGAAGGAAACCTGCCATCCTCATTTGGTCTGGCCAACATGTGACTCCAGACCCACAGCAATGTGGTTGACTCTGAAATGGCTGAACAAGCCAATCAGTTCTAGTAATCGCAACAACACTTTATACCACCAACAGCAGCAGAATTGTACTCCAGCACAATCTGCAGTTTTACCATCAAATGAGGGGACCAACCCTTGTTTATTGGAGAGTGCTGGAGGGCATACCAGGAGCAGCACCAGGCATACTTAAAAATCAGGTGTCAACCTGGTGAAGCTATCAAACAAGATTATTTGCATGCCAAACAACATAAGCAACAAGTGATAGACCAACCTAAGTGATGCCACAACTATGGATCAGATCTAAGCTCGACAGCAACAGAATCATAGAGTTGATAAAACACAGAAACAGACCCTTCAATCCAAAACACCCATGCCAATGAGATATCCTAAATGAATATGGTCCTATTTGCCAGCATTTGGCCCATATCCCTCTAAACCCTTCCTGTTCATGTACCCAATTAAATGCTGTAATTGTACCAGCCTCCACCACTTCCTCTGGCAGCTCATTCCATACACGCACCCACTCTCTGTGTGAAAAAGTTGCCCCTCAGGTCTCTTTTATATCTTTTCCCTCTCACATTAAACATATGCCCTCTAGGTTTGGACACTCAACCCAGGGAAAAAAGACTTTAGGTATTCACTCTATCCATGATCCTCATGATTTTCTTAAGTACTATCAGGTCACCCCTCAGCCTCTGACACTCCAGGGAAAAAAGCCCCAGCCTATTCAATGTCTCTCTATAGCTCAAACTCTTCAACCCTGGCAGCATCCTTGTAAATCTTTTTCTGAATGCTTTCAAGTTTAACAAATCTTTCCCATAGCAAGAAGACCAGAATTGAATGCAGTATTCTGAAAGTGGCTTAACCAATGTCCTAAACAGCCTCAACATGGCATTCCAACTCCTACACTCAATGCACTTGCCAATAAAGGCAAGTGTATCAAACGCCTTCTTCATTACCCTGTCTACCTGTGACTCTACCTTCAAGGAACTATGAACCTGCACTCCGAGGTCTCCTTGTTCAGCAACACTCCCCAGGACCTTATCAATAACTGTATAAGGCCTGCTCTGATTTGCCTTACCAAAATGCAGCCCCTCATGTTTATCTAAATTAAATACCACTTGCCACTCCTCAGCCCATCAGCCCCATCTGATCAAGGTCCCATTGTACTCTGAGATAACCTTCTTCACTGTCCACTAGGAACAAAGAACAAAGAAAATTACAGCATAAGTACAGGCTCTTCAGCCCTCCAAGTCTGCGCCGATCCAGATCCTCTATCTAAATCTGCCGCCTATTTTCTAAGGATCTGTCTCCCTTTGCTCTCTGCCCATTCATATATCTGTCTAGATACATCTTAAATGACTCCATCGTTCCCACCCCTACTACCTCTGGTGGCAACGCATTCTAGGCACCCTCTGCGTGAAGAACTTTCCACATATATCTCTCCTAAACTCTTCTCCTCTCACTTTGAACTTGTGACCCTTAATAATTGAGTCCTCCAGTCTGGGAAAAAGTTGATTGCTATCCACCCTGTCTACACCTCTCATGATTTTGTAGGCCTCAATTAGGTCCCTCCTCAACCTCCTTTACAATGAAAATAATCCTAATTTACTCAATCTCTCCTCACAGCTAGCACCCATACCAGGCAACATCCTGGTGAACCTCCTCTGTATCCTCTCCAAAGCACCCACATCCTTTTGGTAATGTGGCGACCAGAACTGCATGCAGTATTCTAAATGTGACCGAACCAAAATCCCATACAACGGCAACATGACCTGCCAACTCTTATACTAAATACCCAGTCCGATGTAGGAAAACATGCTATATGCCTTCTTGAACACTCTACTGATCTTCAGGGAATAATGGACCTGAACGCCCAGATCTTTCTGTATATCAGTTTTCCCAGAACTTTTCCATTTACTGTATAGTTTGCTCTTGAATTGCATCTTCCAAAATGCATCACCTCGCATTTGCCCAGATTGAACTCTATCTGCCATTTCTCTGCCCAACTCTCCAAACTATCAATATTCTGCTGTAACCTCTGATAGTCCCCTTCACTATCTGCTATTCCACCAATCTTAGTGTCATCTGCAAAGTTACCAATGAGGCAACCTACACTTTCCTGCAAATCTTTTTTGTATATCACAAACAACAGTGGTGCCAGCATAATTTCCTGTGGGACACCACTGGTCACAGGTCTCCATTTTGAGAAGCTCCCTTCCACTACTATTCTCTGTCTCCTGTTGCTCAACCAATTCTTTGTCCATCTTGCTAGAACACCCTGGACCCCATGCAACTTCACCTTCTTCATCAGCCTATCATGGGGAACCTTATCAAACGCCTTACTAAAGTCCATGTATATGACATTTACATGCCTTCCCTCATCAATCAACTTTGTCACCTCTTTAAAGAATTTTATTCGGCTGTAAGACATGACCTTCCCTGAACAAAACCATGCTACCAAACTCCAATAAGCCCATTTTCTTCAAAATTGCTATATATCCTATCCCTTCGTATCTTCTCCAATAGCTTCCCTATCACCGACATCAGGCTCACAGGTCAGTAATTACCTGGATTATCCCTGCTACCCTTCTTAAACAAGGGGACAACATTAGCAAATCTCCAGCCCTCTGGGATCTCCCTCTTGTTCAAAGGTGCTGCAAAGACAGTTGTTAAAGCCCCAGCTATTTCCTCTCTCACTTCCCTCAGTAACCTTGGTTAGATCCTATCCGGACCTGAGAACTTGTCCACCTTAATGCACAATACTTCCTCCCTCCTTATGCCGACTTGACCTGGAATAATTAAATATCTATCCCTAAACTCAACATCCGCCATGACTCTCTCCTCGGTGAATATCAATGCAAAGTACTCATTAAGAATCTCACCCATTTTCTCTGACTCCACAAATATCTTTTTTCCTTTGTCCTTGAGTGGGCCAACCCTTTCCCTAGTTACCCTCTTGCTCATTATAAAGGATAAAAAGCTTTGGGGTTTTCCTTAGCCCTGCTCGCTAAGGATATTTCATGACCCCTTTTAGCCCTCTTAATTCCTTGTTTCCGATTGGTCCTACATTCCCAATATTCTTCTAAAGCTTCATCTGTCCTCAGTCGCCTGGACCTTACGTACACATCCTTTTTCCTCTTAGTTAGTCTCGCAATTTCACCTGTCATTCATGGTTCCCTAATTTTTCCATGACATCCTTCATTTTCATATGAACATATCTCTACTGAGCTCTAATCAACTTCTCTTTAAAAGCCTCCAACATAATGAAAGTGGATATCCCTTCAAACAGCTGCTCCCAACCCACATTCCCCAGCTCCTGCTGAAATTTGCTATTGTTGTCCGTCCCCCAGTTTAGCACTCTTCCTTGAGGACCACTCTCATCTTTGTCCATGAGTATTCTAAAACTTATGGAATTGTGATCACTATTCCCAAATAATCCCTTACTGAAACTTCAACCACCTGGCTGGACTCATTTCCCAACTCCAGGTCCAGTATGGCCCCTTCCCGAGTTGGACTATTTACATACTGCTCTTGAAAACCCTCCTGAATGCTCCTTACAAATTCTGCTCCATCTAGATCTCTAACACTAATGAATCTCAGTCAATGTTGGGAAAATTAAAATCTCTTATCACCACCACCCTGTTGCTCCTACATCTTTCTGTGATCTCTCTACATATTTGTACTTCTATCTCATGTTCACTTCTATAATCCCAACATTGTTACCGCACCTTCCTATTTCTGAGCTCTGCCCATATTACCTCACTGCTCAAGTCCTCCATAGTGCCCTCCTTCAGCAAGCTGTGATATCCTCTTTGACCAGTAATGCAACTCCTCTACCCCTTTTGCCTCCCTCTCTATCCCACCCGAAGCATCTATATCCTTGGGCATTTCATTGTCAATCATGCCCTTCCCTCAACCAAGTCTCAATAATAGCAATAACGTCATACTCCCAGGTACTAATCCAAGCCCTAAGTTCATCTGCCTTACCTCCTATACTTCTTGCATGAAAAACAAAAGCACCTCAGACCATCAGTCCCTTTGCATTCATCCTCCGCTTCCTGCCTACTCTTCCCCTTAGTCACACTCACTTCATTATCTCATTCCTTACAGACTTTAGTTACTACCTCCTTACTGTCCACTAACCTCATTTGCATCCCCCTGCCACACTAGTTTAAACCCACCCTAACAGGGTTAGCAAAAGCACCCCAAGGGCATTGGTTTCAGTCTGGCCCAGGTGTAGAACACCCAATTTATATTAGTCCCACCTCTCCCAGAACCGGTCCCAAAATCTGAACCCCTTCCTCCTGCACAATTTCTCAGGCTTTGAGAGATGGTGCAGGATGGAGGGGTTTAGATTTTTGGGACAATGGGACCGGTTCTGGGGGGGTGGGACTAATACAAATTGGATGTTCTACACCTGATTATTCTAACATTTCTACTCTGAATAGTATGTTGTATTGGTAGCAATCCTGAGATTACTACTCTGAGGTCCTACTTTTTAACTTGGTTCCTAACTCCCTAAAATCCTCTTGTAGGACTTCATTCCATTTTTTACCAATGTCATCGGTGCCTACATGCACCATGACATCTGGCTGTCCACCCTCCCCCTTGAGAATTTTCTGCAGTTGATCCAAGGTATCCCTAACCAGAGCACATGGGAGGCAACATACCATTCAAGAGCCTCGTTTTCAACAACATAAATACCTATCTATTCCCCTTACAATTGAATCCCCTATAACTATAGCCCTTCCACTCTTTTTCCCACCCTTCTGAACAGCAGAGCCAGCCACAGTGCCATGAACTTGGCTACTGCTGCCTTCCCCTAGTGAGCCATCTCCCCCAAAAGTATCCAAAACGGTATACGTGTTTTGGAGGGAGATGACCGCAGGGGACACCTGCACTGCCTTCCTGCTCTTTCTCTGCCTTTTGGTCACCCATTCCTTTTCTCCCAAGTGAGTCCATCCCACATGGAGCAAGAGGAGCACAACACAGGTCTGAGATTTCCTGCTATTCTTATTCTTAAGGTTTATTTAAGTTGAGACTACAGTTACAAAAGAGGAAAGAGAAGTTTTTAACCAACCACATGATAAAATTTTTAACAAAGAACCGAAAAGCCTTACCTTATCAACACACCACAGAGTCCTTTGTTTTTGGTGAGAGGAGGAGGCTGGGTGGGAGATACTACACAGGTAGTGTCTCGGATTCAGCCGTTCCCTGAATATATCAGCTTTTTAATCGGTTTGTTTACCTTCCCGGCAGCCTCCCAGTCCTCGTTCCCTTCGGCCTCATTGCAATTAAAATGGAGGCCACAGACCCCCGAGGGAAGTTTTTTAAACGGTTTGTTTACCTTCCCAGGAGCCCCTGATTTTCGTTCTCTCCATTCTCGCTGCAACTAAAATGGAGGCAGCAGACACCGAAAGTAAGCTTTTTAAACGGTTTGTTTACCTGCCTGGCAGCACCCGGTCCTTGTTCTATCTCTGCCCTCACTGCAACTAAAATGGAGACCGCAGACACCCGAAGTAAGCTTTTCAAACGGCTTGTTTACCATCCCGGCAGCCTCCCAGTCCTCGTTCTCTCCACCCTTGCTGAAATTATAATGGAGACTACCCCATCTATTTCAGTGCCATCTGCAGATTTACAAACCATTCCTCCTCTGCAGTCCTGCCACTTCCAATCATGAATGATAGTGGACAATTAAGCATCTCACTGGAGGAAGAGGCTCTGCATATATTCCCATCCTCAATGAAGGAAGAGCACAATGCATCAGTGCAAAAGATAAGGCTGAAGCCTTTATAGCAATCTTCAGCTGGAAGAGACAAGAGGATGATCCATCTCAGCTTCCTTCAGAGTCCCCAGCATGACAGTCTTCAACCAATTCAATTCACTCCTATGTGTTATCAGAAACAGTTGGAGGCACTGGATACTGCAAAGGCAATTGGGCTTGACAATCTTCCGGCAATAGGACTCAAGGCCTGTGCTCCAGAACCTGCTGCCCCCCCTAGCCAAGCTCTTTCAGTACAGTTACAATGCTGGCATCTACAACGACAATGTAGAAAATTGTCCAGGTTTATCCTGTACACAAAAAAAAGGGACAAATCCAAACTGGCCAATTACTGTCCCATCAGTCTACTCTCCATGATCTGTAAAGTGATGGAAGGTGTTACCAACAATGCTGTTAAGCAGGACCTGCTCAGCAATAACCTGCTCAGTGATGCCCAGTGTCACTCACCTCCTGACTTCATTACAACCTTTCTTCAAACATGGACAAAAAAGCTGAATTCCAGAGATGAAGTGAGAGTGACAGCTCTTGACATCCGGATTGCATTTGACCAAAAGTGGAATCAAGGAGCCAGGGTGAAATTGGAATCGATGGGTATCAGAGGGTCATACCTGGCAATAGGAAGATAGTTGTGGTTGTTGGAGGTCAGTCATCCCAGCTCCAGGACATCTCTTCAAGAGTTCCTCAAGGTAGTATCCTAGGCCCAACCATCTTCCACTGCTTTATCTTCCCTCCATCATCAGGTCCAAACTGGACATTTTCACTGATGATTGCATAATGTCCAGAACAATTCGCAACTCCTCAAATGCTGAAATAGTCCATGTTCAAATACAACAATATCCAGGCTCGGCTGACAAGTAGCAAGTAACACTCATGTCACACAAATGCAGGCAGTGACCATCTTCAATAAGAGACAATGTAATCATTGCCCTTTGACATTCAATGGTGTTACCATCACTGAATCCCCCACTATCAACACCCTGGGGGTTACAATAGATCAGAAATTCAACTGGACTTGCCACATAAATACAGTGGCCACAAGAGCAGGTCAGAGGCTAGGAATGCAGCAAAGGGTAACTCACCTCCTGACTCCCCAAATCCTGTCCAATATCTACAAGGCACAAATGAGGACCATGAAGGAGTACTCTCTCCTCATGTGGATGAATGCAGCTCCAGCAACACTCAAGAAGCTTGACACAATTCAGGACAAAACAGCCCACTTGATTGGCACAACATCCACAAGCATCCACTCCCTCCACCACCGACGCTCAGTAGCAGCAGTGTGTACTATCTACAAGATGCACTGGAGAAATTCACCCAAGATCCTCAGACAGCACCTTCCATATCCCATCTAGAAGTGCAAGGGCAGCAGACATATAGAAGCTTTAAGACAGCTCTCCCAACTTTGGCATTAGCACCATTAAGGGAATTTTGCAGGGTTGACAGGGCTGTTTTGCCACTGTCCATTCCAGTGCCTAGGGCAATGCCAAGTGATGCATTCTGTTTTGTTTCTTTGATGAGACTTCATAGTGTTTGATACAAAGAATGGCTTGCCAGGCCATTTCAAAGATCGGTTGAGAGTCAATCACATTGCCATGTGTCTGGAGTCACATGTAGACCAGACCAGACTAGTGCAAAGAAAAATGTGAGAGTATTGAAAGATGAAAACTAAAATGATTATCTAAAGAGGAAAAGAGAATGGATTCAACTAAACTGATAAAATAAGAAGGAGAGAATGAGATTCAGGAAGAACAGCATCATAAAAACATACATGATATTGATATTAAAGTGCTACTGGACTACGGTTAGCCATTCTTATTCTGAAATGACCTAACAAACTAAGGATAGCAGTTATATTCTCAAAAACACAATGGTGAACCAGATCATTTTTTGTCAATATTGACAATGGCTGCATAATCATCATTGTGGGCGGCACGGTGGCACCCAGAGACCCGGGTTCAATTCCTGCCTCAGGCGACTGACTGTGTGGAGTTTGCATGTTCTCCCCGTGTCTGCGTGGGTTTCCTCCGGGTGCTCCGGTTTCCTCCCACAATCCAAAGATGTGCAGGTCAGGTGAAATGGCCATGCTAAATTGCCCGTAGTGTTAGGTAAAGGGGTGAATGTAGGGGTATGGGTGGGTTGCACTTCGGCGGGCCGATGTGGACTTGTTAGGCCGAAGGGCCTGTTTCCACACTGTAATGTGATCTAATCTAATCTAATTAGACTTTTAATTTCAATTTTTTTTATTCAATTCAAATTCCACCACCTGCAATGGTGGTTAAAATTCCTGCTTAGATTTACTCTATGTCCCTGTCTTCAGCACACTGTCGGCTGGTGAGTTCCATAGATTCATGACCCTTTGAGAGAAGTAATTCCTCTCCATCTCAGTTTTAAATCTGCTACTAACAGGGGATTACTCAAAACAATGTGAATGGAAGACAGCTAGCTGTTAATGGAGATATCCCAGTACCTGCACACAAGAGAAAAAGAGATGTACACAAAGATTTTTTGATGCTTTCTCTTTGCAGACCGGCTGATTCTCTGCTGCGCTAGCCCCACGCAAGCCATGGTTATCTGGTCAGGAGCCAATCAAAACATTGTTGTTCAGATCCTATTGGCTCTATGGTGTCTGCTTTAGCTCTCACTGATATAGGTAAAAGCAACATTGTATTCAAGTAACAATGTAGGCGAAAGTGAGGACTGCAGATGCTGGAGATTAGAGTCAAGATTAGAGTGGTGCTGGAAAAGCACAGCTGGTCAGGCAGCATCCGAGGAGCAGGCGAATCGACGTTTTGGTCAGGAGCCCTTTCATTCTTGATGAAGGGCTTATGCCTGAAACATCGATTTTCCTGCTCCTCGGATGCTGCCTGACCTGCTGTGCTTTTCCAGCACCACCCAAATCCTGATCCTAAGTCACAATGTACTCCAGTAAAGATGAGTTTTGAAGCTACAGCCACTAAAGCCATAGCTTCCTCTTTTTAGACAACAGTCTGAAACTAAAGAAAGTAAAATTGTGTGATATTTACAGGTTGTAATGTAGAATTATGGTGGAAAAATGTTTTGAATATTTGTTGAAATGCAGTCACAACTGATGGTGCTCTTTGACAGCATATAAATCTCCCCTCAGCTCCCAAACATTTTACCATTTGCTATTAATTGTGATTCTTGCTTGGAAATCTTTATTCGTTTTTATTTTATTATGTTGCTGTCCAATTATTCTTGTTTGTTTTGTTTCATTATGATGGAGTTGAGAACAGACTGTTCATTTTGCAATGTGTCTTAATGACATCATGTTTTAAATGATCTGTTGGACAATTAGACTGGCACTTTTTTCATTGGAGAATCAGAGGTTGAGGGGTGACCTTATTGAGGTTTATAAAAACAGGAGTGGTATAGAGAAGGTGAATAGCAAAGGTCTTTGCCCTAAGGTGGGGGTGTTCAGAAATGGGGGCCATATTTTTAAGGTGAGAGGAGAAAGATTTAAAAAGGACATGAGGGAGCTATATTTTTACACAGGAGACTGGTAAGAGTATGGACTGAACTGCCAGAGGATGATAGTGAATGCAGGAACGATTATAATATTTAAAAGACATTTGGATAAGTACATGAATAGGGAAGGTTTGGAGGGATATGGGCCAAAACCGCACAGGGTTTAGTTTAGTTTGGGAATGTGGTTGGATGGACTAATTGGATCAAAGGGGATGTTTCCATGCTGTATGACTCTATAACTCTAAATATCCTTATTTCTATTCTAATAATACAGTCAGACTGATCTCATACAATGCAGATTAATTAGTTCATTAATGTAGTGGGAACGCAAACAACACCAGAAGGTGACTTCTCAAATCTCAATCCTCGTATCAGTATCATTGTAACAATTTCAGTGGTTAAGACTGATGCCTCACAATATCAAGGACTTAGGGGTCAATTCCAGTCTTGGGTGGAGCTCCTTGTGTCTGCTTGGGTTTCTGCTGAGTGTTCTGGTTCCCCCTTTTCTTGCATAGATGCAATCTCTGCAGATTCAGTAGAATGACCATGCTAAATTGTGCACTGTATCTAGGGGTTTGCAGCCTTGGTGGATTAGGCACAGGAAATGCAGAGTTATAAGGTAGGGGGGGCTGGATCTGGCTGTGATTCTGTTTGGATGATTGATGCAGAGTCAATGGGCTGAATGGCTTCTTTCCACACTATAAGTATTCTAATTTATTGGTGTAGGAAGGCACTGCAGAGGAAACCTGGGTACTGTCTAGTACTGTGCTTCCCAAACTTTATTCCCTCTGTGAGCCCATTTCAAGGTTTGAAGATTATTACAACCCGTCAGTGAGCATGGAGTGAAGGTGGAGAGAGAAGGGGTTGGAAGGAAAAGACCAAAGAGAACAGGGGCATGGTCAGTCATTGCTGCCTGGGAGTTTGGAACCCCAAAATGTTGTCCAGTTATCGCATTTGGTGTCCTGATTTTCCACATTGGGGAGATCTGGTCTAAGCCTTAAGAGTAGATAAAATGTGATGCTGGATAAAACACAGTAGGTCAAGCAGCATCTGAAGAGCAGGAGAATCGATGTTTTGGGCAGAACCTTCATCAGGACTGCTTGACCTGCTGTGCTTTATCTAGCAATACATTTTATCAACTCTTGACTTTCCAGCATCTGTAGTCCTCACTATCTCTAAGCCTTAAGCACAACAGTAACTTCAGGACAGTGGAAAATCAAATGAAACAAATTTAATGGACAGCCTGTCAGGAAGTGTGGCATTTTATTTCTTTGAAGAAGACCGCTCACTCAAGTCTACTGGAAATTGTTAATGAAAGATTAATATCTTCTACAGGTTCTGGGAATGTGTTCACAATGCACAAGATATGGCTACACCAACACAAGTAGGAGAATGAGCATCCTTAGAAGGCTGCCTTTGAGGGAGCTAGGAGGAAGTTTGGCATGTAGTACCATCTAGTCAGTGAACTAAGAAAGAAAATAGATATCAGTAAGAAGACTGATCATTTAGTATTAGATGGAAGAATTTGAATGAGATAATTTGGTCTGAGTTATAACAGTTATATGGTATGTTGGCGAGAGCTAACCTTCTGGCAGGGAAACAGTCAGTACTAGCTTAGCACTGAGTGTAAATTTATTTTATTCATGCAATTTAAATGAAGACCTTTCTTAAAGGTACAAATCAGATCCTACTGGCTCATACCTGAACAACTGTTCAGCAATCAGAGATGACAGAATTTAATGAGATAGTTTCTCAACTGCCCCTAACACTATTAGAATAAGTCTCCATTTATTTGTACAAAATATATATTGCTAAATCTTCTTCTGGTACAGAAAACTCAAACAAGAGCCGGGTCCAGGAACAATGGTTTGGCGGGTGGACTGCTGGGGTGAGAGGTGAAGATGGAATATTTTCCGTTGTCCTTTATTCTGCACCAAGGTATTATGTGGGAGCATAACAGAGGAAAAATGGCCCTATCACATCAACTATTACGTAAATATCATTTTGCCTCAGTGTAAATCCTACTTATCACATTTCAGTCAAAAAGCACATGTCAGACTGTAAGTACTAACGACACTGTTTTAGCGACTACGTATGTTATGGCACATCATCAGAATGTAAGTAGAGTATTAAGAGCATTGAGCATGAATTCCTAATACTTGACGGCATATAGCTCCAACTCCACCTTTACTGGGATTACTTGAAGCAGGATGCACTGCTAGTAAAATGCTCCTTTTGTGGTGACATATTTACTTAATACCAGCTCAGACATTTGGGTACCAGAGACATGTAGGTTTTGTAACTAACAGCTACTGTATTAAACATCATTGGCATGATTGAAATAACTCACCGAAGATTGGTATCCTATCACCTAGTCACTTTTATTCACACATGCATAGTATATAACACTGACCCAACTAGCGCAGAGCCAACTTCTAGAGTGAACAGAACCCTGGTCACTCCTGTTTATATCTGTCCCTGATTGGACCAGATTAACAGTCCCGATCAAGGAACTCATATTCTATGAGGTCCACCTAGCTGACCTCATTACAATCACTATAATGATATTGATACTCACTTTTCTTATGTTATAGGAAGTAACATAAATATTCTCGCATCAGGTAAAATACCCTGTTGGAGGTGAACTCATGTCACTAGCGACTTCAAATAAGCCGATCCCTTTCTGTTCATTTCAGCTGACATCTCATCCATCTGGCTGCTTTGCAACTAAGGGACCATATGATTAAACCACTGCACTAACTAGCTCAATAGTAAATCAGGAGGAAAAAACAGATTACACACTATCTGTGCTGTCATTTGTCTGCTGCTTTTGCCCATTGAAGTAGGGTCAATCCAGGTCAATCACTGTAAAACGTCCTTTGTTCAAGAAATGCTCAGCACAATAGAATGGCATTGGCAACTCCTGATAGGACATTGAGCAACAATCGGGTTGTTGTGTTCTTGTTTGCCATATATCAGGGTCAAAATGTTCATTTTCCACTCCCAAGGATTCAACAATATTAGCAAAACAAGAAATCATGTGTTTTAGAAATAATAAAGTACAGAAAATGAAAGAAATGCTCAGGATGTCAGGAAACATCAGTAACGAGAGAAAGAAAGCTAATAAACAGAATTTTACCAGACCCAGGGGGGGGGAAGAAAAGAGGTGAGCAGGGGACTTAGCAGTTAAATTTAGAGTGTTTTTTTTCTGAGATTCCCCTACATCGCAATGGCCTTGGACGTTTGACAATGATGGTGACATTTCTGTCGAGAGGGCCCAGAAAGATTGTGTGAAATGGAAGTGGGTGGCCCAGCTGTTCATACCAGGGCAGATGGTGAAAAAGGTGGCGAGGTGTTCTGACTAAGTGAGAAGGTAGTGTAAAGGCCATGGAGGGTTTGTAATGACGTGGAGATTGGGTGGGTGAGAATAAACAGGAGTGGGGTGGGGGGGAGGAATTGGTGGCAATGGTAAGAGGGGTGGAGCATTGGCCTGGCTGGGAGGTGGTTGAAGGTCAAAATGACATGATGCCAGTTGCATGCCAACAGGGCAGAAAATATGGCCGCCAGCTGCGTGTTGTCCCTGTCCTTGTGAGTCAACTGATACATCTCCTCATAATCTCCATGGGAGAGGAGAACCAAAGCACAAAGTAAAAGTCACAGAATTAAGGTCGGAATCGCATTTCCCACCATCCCGATGCCCCTGGAGGAGGTGGTTCCTGAGTTGATAGTGCAAGTTGGTGGCTGTTCCAACATGGATGGTGAGGCCAGAGCAGAACTGGAAGAGAATGAGTATCCTCATGACTAAGCACAAGGGAGCCTCAGACAAGAACATCGGTCTGAACACCAGCTGATCCTGAAAGCATGTGTATGGAGAGTTACAAAACACTGGTTGTTCTGTCTCCCTCTGACATGGAGAGGGCCTCAGAAGGCACATTATATACAAGCTCCAGCACTGCAGATGCAGTGGATATCCTCTTGTGATTAAATTCAAGGTCACAACCAGGCTCCTGTCCAACTGTGGGAGGCGTGACAGCCAAAGGAAATGATGCTCAGTGGATTGCGGGAGGCCAGCTCCTTGTTAAGCCCCAGGCTAATGATGTTCTTTTGGATTATTAAGTGTAGGAGGACAATAGTGGAAGGTAATATGTTAAACATAGTAATATTACTTTATAGAACATGGAACACAGAACAGCACAGCACAGGAACTGTCCCTTTGGCCGACCATGTCAGTGCTGACAATAACACCATCCCAACTAATCCTATCTACCTGCACATTGTCCATGTCATTCTACCTCCAGCCTATTCATACGTCTGTCTAAAAATGTCTTAAACTTTGCTCTCATATCTGCGACTACCACCTCCCATGGCAGTGTATTCCACTTTGTGTTAAATTCTTGCCTCGCACATCTTTAAATTGTTCCCCTCTCGCCTTAAACCAATGTCCCTTTGTATTTGATATTTCCACCCTGGCAAAAAGAGTCCAACAATCCAACCTCTCATAATTTCATATAATTCTATCAGGTTGCCCCTCAGTCTCTCTACTGTTTGAAGCCTCGAGTGGAGCTTATGAGCTGCTTAACTTAAGATTTCTAACACTTTTGCCTTTTGATTAGAAAAGGAAAGTCTTTATCAAAAATACCGGAGCAAAAGGTTATCAAGTTCTTTCCAATTAGAAGGCTGGAATAACCATAGTATTCAGCCCTCCAACAGACTTAGGAGAAACGAAAATTTGTAAGTTGTTATCACTCTTGCTTTCAGGCATCAATTTCCATGGCCATTGTCATGCAACAGCACACTAAAGCACTTTAAATAAAACCTCCGGCCTTCAGCACTCAACTTTCCCAGAATTTATGAGCCGGAGGCTGACCTACAGCCAGAGTGGGAGCAAAGTAACCTGGATTCTTGGTGCCAGGAGATGGTCACAAATTTTCGGGGAAGGTGTTTCTGATATGATCAGTGGTCAGGGACAGGAGGGTATGACTGCCACAGAGAGACTCAAAGGGTGGACAGATGGATGACTGATTACCAAGGGGAGGAAAGATTATCAGGGTATGCAGCAATGAAAAGTTGGGTTTAAAAATCAGATCAACCACGATCTTATTGAATGGTGGAGCAGGGCTCAAATGTTCCTTGTGTACAATTTTGCCCATGGTTGCAATGAAAGCCCGATTCCCAGAGGCTATTTCTTTTAGGGAAATTACAGCAGGCGTAGAAATGGAAATGTTCACTCAACTTCCTATTCATTATAGAATCCCTACAGTGCAGGTAAAGGCCATTCAACCCACCACATCTGCACCAACCCTCCAAGCAGCATTCCCCCCCATATCCAGCCCCTGACTCACATTTACCCTGGCTAATCCACCTAGCCTGCATATGCCTGGACACTACAGGCTAATTACGCATGGCCAACCCATCTAACCTTCACATCTTTAGATTGAGGAAGGAATCTAGAGAACCCAGAGGCAACCCATACAAACAGCCACCCAAGGCTAGAATTGAACCCAGGTCCCTAGTGCATGAGGTAGCAGTGCTAACCACTATACCAACCAACTTGATGACCAGCAATTCCTCAAATGAATGGGTTTTGTCCACTTGAGTTGATTGATCACCATGGGATTATAATTCAATTTTAAAAAGGTACCGAGCAATGCTTGGAAACTGGTGTTCAAATCTATATAATAATATTAGGTTATTTGTGGTAATATTAAGTAATATGCAGCAATACTAGTTTTTATGCAGTAAAATCAGTTTACCTGTGGTAAAACTAGATTATTAGATTAGATTACTTACAGTATGGAAACAGGCCCTTCGGCCCAACAAGTCCACACTGACCCGCCGAAGCGCAACCCACCCACACCCCTACATTTACCCCTTCTTACCTAACACTACGGGCAACTTAGCATGGCCAATTCACCTGACCTGCACATCTTTTGGACTGTGGGAGGAAACCGGAGCACCCGGAGGAAACCCACACAGACACAGGGAGAATGTGCAAACTCCACACAGTCAGTCGCCTGAGTCGGGAATTGAACCCGGGTCTCTGGCGCTGTGTGGCAGCAGTGCTAACCACTGTGCCACCGTGCCGCCCAAAATTATAATATTATAATATGTAATAATATTATACCATATGCAGTCATATGAGATTAAACATAACCTCATATGAGTAAGTTATAAGTAGTAATATTCGTTTTTATGTGGTAATATCAGGTTTTCTATAATAATATTCAGTGATATGAGGAATAAAAATCTTGGTTAACTTGAATCCTACAGATTCAAGACTTGTCTCCATTCAGCCATAACAGGGTGGCATGATAGCACCAGGGACCTGGGTTCGATTCCAGGCTTGGGTGACTGTGTGGAGTTTGCACATTCTCCTGAGTCTGGATGGGTTTCCTCCAGGTGCTCCGGTTTCCTCCCATAATCCATAGATGTGCAGGTTAGGTGAATTAGCCATGTTAAATTGCCCATGGTGTTGAGGGATGTGTAGGTTAGGTGCAATGGTCAGGGGAAATGTAGAATAATAGGTTAGTTAATGGGTCTGGGTGGGATACTCTTCGGAAGGTCAATGTGGACTTGGCGCGCTGAAGGGCGTGGTTGACAAGATTCTCAGAGGGATGGAGAGAGGTCTGTTGTGAGGGACAATGTCCATGACTAATTCACGCATGTGGCCAGTCCTGAAAGTGGACAGAACATATCCATTTGTATGGATTTGAATGAAGTAATCACACGGGTACATATCATTGTTACAAGCCCTAACATAATTTTTAACGACACCTATAACCACCAGCTTCACAAGAGCAAGTATTTTAGTGCCGAGAGTACATTTAACTACCATAATTATTTTCATAGCTTTCCAAGGCAAATGATAACATTTGCCATTGTTACCCACCAGTAATGTTATGAAGTCAGCTGACTGGAGTATCCATCAAGAGCATTTGAATGCAGAGCCTTACTCAAAATGACTCAATTCATGTTCAATACCTCACTTAAGGATTCATAGAGTAGGAACATTACATGCATGTAAAGCAGGTAATAAGAGAGGCAAATGGAATTTTGACATTTATTGTGAAAGGAATAGCATATAAAAGTAGCAAAGTATTGCAGCAACTGGACAATTAGTGAGCATTGTAGGTATTGCATACAGTTTTGGTCTCATTACTTAAGGAGGGATACCACTGTATTGGATAGCTCGGGGAGATTCACTAGACTGATTCCAGAGTTGAGGGATTTATCTTATGGAGATTAAGCAATTTAGGCCTATATTCTCTACAGTTTAGAAGAATGGGAGAATGCCTAATTAACCTATATAAGATGGTAAAGAGGATTGACAAAGTAGAGGTAGAGAGGATATTTCATCATGTGAGGCAATCTAGAACAAGAGATCATAGTGTTAAGATAGAGGATAAAACACAGATGAGGGCAAATTACTTCTCTCAAAGCTTCATATATCTACAGGTGGATGCTGAGACTTTGAGTAAGTTTAAGGTGGAGATAAACAGATTTTTAATTAGTAATGGGTTGAAGAATTATGGAGAGTGGACAGGAAAGTGGAGTTGAGGCAGAGATGAGATCAGCCATTTCTGTGCTTAATAAAACAGCTCTCACCAAAAATAGCACCTGCTGGAGGTACATTTCAGGCTGTAGATGCAATGATTTAGTTTCCTTTGTTTTCCTTCTGCATCTGCTGCCTCTTTGGGAAAACATTTCTCCCTGAGAGGTATCATACTGCAGAAATGCAACTTTATGGTGATAAATCTGCACTCCCATGAATATGTGGCCAAAAGAGCTAAAAAAGACTTTTAAGATTACTTCTCCAGCTGTGGGATAATCCGTTCTAACATATGTAGTGTCCAGCCACTCATTAAAACCCCTTGCAACTAACCTCACTTTAGCACTAAAAACCTCATCTGCAAGGGCTTTTGTCAGTATTTATCTTTAAAAGTTGGCTGTCTCTTATTAGAATTGGTTTGGAATAATCTTCAAATTTTCTCCATCAGTTCAACTTATTAGTTTGCTCTCAGGTTTATTGGCAATTATTGAAACCTGAAAGCCACAAAACTTGTACTTCTAGCTCTAAGACTACTCTGTGACCTTTCGTTGACTAATCAGTTAAACAGTGGCCTCATTTCCACATCTGGATTGCTATGTGAGATTGCCTTCTTGCACAGTTGGAGGGGATTTCCTTTAATGCGTGGTAATTTGTTGATGTTAGGATCAATTCTAAGCATATACAGTGCTTATGCTCCATTCATTAACCCATGCTATCAGACCAACTCATCTCTTGGTCTTGATCCTGAACAATCAATCAATATTTAAACTTTCCAGTATCTTCTTCAGCACTTCCCACAATTGTTGTATCCTTCTTTCATTAAACATGCAACCCCACCCCCACCCCCTCCCCACCCCCGACCATGGAATATTTGTCACCAAAGTACTCACTCTGGGCAATGCTCTGTGGGTGTGATGGTTCCACGACCTTGCATCCCAAATGTTCACATCTTTCTACGAGAAGCATTCTGAGGAACCAAATGTGGTAGATCAATAGTTGGATTATTGTAATATGAGTCATTCTGATATTCAGGGTAGAGCTGTATTATTCCCCTGCTGCATTCCACATTGCCGTGCAATTTTATTTACCTCAATGGTTCATCCAATTTCATTTGAAATCATTAATCAGCTTTTCTTTCAACATGCCTCATGGGTATTGGGTTCCATCTCACTCCTGTACACTCCATAAAAAGGCTCTTCTCCAGTCCGCCACACACCCGTTCCATCACTTCACTCCCCACCATTCCCCATCTCTTGTCCAAAACCTTCAATCTGTGTTCTGCACTCATTGCACATTTGGCTAATGGGATCAGCTCCTCCATCTTAGTCCTATAGTTCAAAACATTCTTCATTCTGGGAACCATTCTTGTAAATCTCCTCTGAAAATTCTCAAGAATCCTTCCAACCAGAACTGGATGCAATATTGTGGCAGAAACAGAGCATAAGTCTTTTACTTTGTACTTGATCCCTACTTGAAGCACAAAGTCCCATACGGTTGACTAATTATTCTCTCAAAGAGAGCTTTCACATCTCGCAAAGTTTGTGAACAGAGGCAGGAAGCAGGTACAATAAAAATGCAGGTGCCAGCCAATCTGTCAGTTTTCTATTTCCATTCCCACTCCAAGCAAGCTTCACCAAGGTGAAGGATTGGCAGGCCCCAAGAAGCCACCCTACAGACAATTCTTCTCAAATCATTAATCATCTCCGTTTCATATGATTTCTTGTCACCCTGTCTTGCCCCACCTCATAAACACTGAGATCAGCCCCTCCTCCACTCTCATGGACACTGTTAACAATTCCACTCACCCCACACGTATACAGGAATAAGCGCCTCTCTCTACACACACACACACACACAAACAGACTAGTCCCATGCATGGTGATGTCTGCGCCTACTTTGAGGGATTTTCCTTTTTAAGCTGCATGGAATCTTTGCTTTTACATCCAATGGCATTACATCAGCTTATTCAGATTTACTTATTTGGTATATAGTGTAAAATGTTTTTGAATGCACATTACATGGTGTACTGTTGCTTCGATTAATTACACTTCGCATTATTTGTTTGAAGAATTATTTGAAAATTCCTACGCACAATCAAACTGGTCTTCTTTTAAAATCAAAAATGGAAAATAGCTGGGAAAACTCAGCAGGTGGCATCGTGGCTCAGTGGTTAGCACTACTGCCTCACAACGTCAAGAAGCTGGGTTTGATTCCAGCCTTGGAGGACTGTCTGTGTGGTGTTTGCACATTCTTGCCATGTCTGTGTGGGTTTCCTGTGGTTTCCTCCCACAATCCAAAGATGTGCAGGTTAGATAAATTGCCCATGATGTTCAGTTATGTGTAGGTTAGGTACAATAGGCAGGGGTAAATGTAGGAGAATGGGTCTGGAGGTCTATCCTTGGAGGTTGGTGTGGACTTATTGGGCCGAATAGCCTGTTTCCATATTGTAGGGATTCTATGAAAGTTCAGCAGGTCTGGCAGCATCTGCAGAGAAAAATCAGAGTTAACGTTTTGTGTCCAGTGGCCCTTCCTCAGAACACATGGTAGCAGGGAAAATGTCATTGAATGTCATTCTTCATTCAAGATATTCAGACAATCGCATTGGGGACTTGCTGTCATGTTTCAGTGAAAAACACCAACTGAATCCTCAAGTCAACACATGAGCTTCTGTAGCTTGTGTTTGTAATCAGTTAGAAATACAATGTGCAAAAGTTTCAAGTACCTCAGGTCATATAAAATGTCATATTGTATTCAGACATGCAATTGTGAAGGCAATTTTGATTGTAGACATGTGTTCCTTTCGACCAAGATGATAAATTGCTATTATGCAATATAATGCAAGGAGAGAGTTGGACATGCTTTACTGAATATATGGTTACTGTTAAACAGAAAAACTCCACCAGCCAGAGGGATATAGTCCAGGGCCAATAAATGTGTTGCAAACAGAATTGCTCATTTTTATAGAACACTAACAAAGTTTGCCTCTTTGAAAGATAGATGAAAACCAGATATGTCCAGAAGCATTGATGATCCCCAAGCTTGGGTTATAAAAATTGAACTGTTTTGCGATTCTGAAAGGGGATGTGTTAGAGAACAAAGTGCTGCTGTGTGGTTAGATTTTAGTGATGTGTGGACACAGGGAGAAAAGAGAGCAAGCCATAGAGGTGATGATGGAAGACATGAGGTAGATACAGGGAACTGCCTTCCAGAAACTGTGCCACAGGAGTCCAAGGCAAGTTGCCCAATAAGAATAACAAGTAGCTAACTGTGTGAATTCCATCAGGAATATACTATACACCAAACAGAAAATTTCTAAAGCTGCTTAATTATCTTGTCAGTCAAGGTAAGAAATCAAACTGTCATTTTATTTATTCAGTACATCAATAACTTAGAACAGTTAGAATTATTTCATCTTGCACTGTTTTCAATATCTTCCAATATTTTTCATGTAGCCTTCTCAAGTCTATTCAGCACCACCATCCTACCATTACTTTCCTGGAAGTATGACCTCAGTTGTAAACATGCATGTCCTCAGTCCGCAATGATCATCTTATCTAAGGTGGTACATATATGGGTCATATCTCCTACTGTGTCCACATCGTCAAGAGAGTTTCAATCACTTCTTCTAGAATGCTTAAAGTAGAGGACAACTGAGAGAAATTATACACTCACAAGCCTTCTCAGCCTTTGTACACCAACCTGGTATGAGAAGTAGGGCCTGGAAAAACAAGGCAGAAAAAGTAACAAT